>NW_018128307.1:51200-59274 GCF_001952655.1 Monopterus albus
TGTGAGTGCCTCCTCTCTGTGCTGTGGCTGGAGGTCTCGTCCCGAGTCAGCGGGAGAATAGAAGCATTCATTAAAGTGCTTTAGAAAGGTACATGGTCCCCAGCCCTGCTCTGCTACTCATTTTCACTGGTATATTATTAACTATACCCATGCATTACCTGCACAGAGAGTGGAGGATGTCCAACAGATAATCACCTCATGTTGCCTTTTCTCTGTCAAAACATTCCATTTTGTTTTTATAAGTGATGTTTCACATAGTGAACACATCTGCATCATACATGGCAATCCAGGGTTCCCCAAGATACAAACTTTTCACTCTAATGTAGCAGCTAGAAATTACATGGCATGCCAATTACTATAGGGCCATATGTCCCGAAGACACACACAAACACACACCTGCACTACTGGAATCTATTATACAAACATTCATCTCTTCACTTTGACCAATAAAACCAGGGGGTAGACCAGGAGAATTATGGGTACCCTTATTTCAGTGCAGTGAGTTACAGATACCTCCTTTCTGCTATAGACCTATTGATTATAGCCACCAAGTTACTAGGAATCTTCTGTGAATGTGTGTGTGTGCGCTCTTGTACTTACTGGATAGTGATGACCAAAAAAGCTTTTTTGTTTGTTAAAGAGTGGAGACATTTGTGTAAAGTGAGGACATTTTGGCCGGTCTTCATGTTCTAAGGATTAAGACTTGGTTTAGGGTTCAGGTTAGGGCTAGGCATTTAGTTTAGATGGTTAAGGTCAAGGTTAGGGGCTAGGGAATGCATTATGTCAATGAGTGTCCTCATAAAGATAGAAGTACATGTATGTGTGCATGCGTGTGCGCGTGCATGTGTGTGTACATGAACGTACGAAGTCCTGGGAGGACATGGCAATGTATAGTAAAGTATGAACAGGGAGACATGATTTACAGTAACAAGGCTACATATGAAAAGTTAATGAAAATAATTCTGCTCTAACCCAAAACACTGCATCTAGTAAGGCTACACAACGCAAAGGGGTCAACAGAAAACAGCTTGGATCAAAGTAGTTAATTCAGACATGATAACGTTAGTTTGTTAGTTAGCTGCTGCTCATTTCATCCTCTACGTCACTGAGCCCCTCGGCGGTCACGTGATAAAGAAAAGTATGGAGGTGAAAATCTGTGTGCACAGATTGGCCAATGAGCCAGGGATTAGACAAAATAAATCTCTACTCTTTTTTTTTTTTTTGAAGACTCTTCTGTCTGTAAAATTATTTTTAACAGTTCAACATTAGTGTAGCAAGGACAGCTGCTATAAGAAAACAAAGGCTGATGGAAAATCACTTTCCACAGCGGTCCTCTTACGTGAAGTTGGAAATGCCGACCAAGAAAAGTGGAGGAAGGGGAAAAAAGTGATTTAGTGTTGCAGTGTTTGAAAACCAGGCATGAGGTGAAATCTATAAATCATCTCCACCAAACTTATGCATATATGGATTTATTCTAGGATACTCATATTTATTTCTTTATCATAAAGACGAGGGACTCATACGAGACACATTGTCAAAGTAGAAGGGGCAACACCTGTGCTTTTAGTCCTCAGTGTCAGTCCAGATCCAAAAACACTGAATCCTGTATTTCCCATTAGAGCTGCCCAGTGGGGTCAACTCCCACGCCTGTAGAACAGATTTCCATTTTAAATCTGTAGTCAAGTCCAAGCCGAGATAACCCCACTGACATCGCTGTTATTTGTCAGACATGACAAAGCGCTCCCAGAGCCACAGAGGACATTATGCAGCTAGCACACTGACCTTCATGTGAAGAATCGGATTGTCCCATCACAACATGATACCCGTGTCCGGTGTTTTCATCATTAAGGCTGATCTTTTGTGGTTTGCTCCTCAGCTCTTCCTAAGTTCCACACCCACCCAGCGTCCATGTCTGTGGATGAGGGAGGTGTCGCTCGTTTCCAGTGTCAGATCAACGGAGTACCTGAGGCCAACATCACCTGGGAGAGAGACAGAGTGCCATTCAACACAACTGACAACAGGTAGCACCACACATACACACCCTGCAGGTGTACACAGGGCCCCCAGCTACAAACTCAACAGTCAGCATGTATCACTAATGGAAGTTTGTAGCATCTGCATTCGTTCCCCTCTCTAGCTAGAAGAAAAGACATTGCCTCACCTATTTTTTTCAGTTTTGGAATTCGAGATCAAAGCATTTCAAACTCCTGATCTCTCTGTGTGTTCAGTTTGTTCCAAATACTTACATTTGACCCAAATATGGCTGGACACACTGGTTTTGTTTATAGCTCAAAAGCTGGCTGTACTTTTGTTGCTTGTAAGTTGTCTTTCCATTTTTAGTGTAACAAAGGCTAGACATAATTTTGAAATGAATGCCAAGAGACCTAAATTAATTCTAATCTAGCCCAAAGCACTGCACCACGTAAGGCTACACACCACAGAAGGGAAACTAATACTACATTTTGAACACTGTTTTGTTTTATATCTGGCAGAGCTGACTGTTTTTGTTGTTGTTTGTGAGTCATGGTTGCATTTTTAGCCTATAAGTTACTGAATGAGAATTTAAGAGGAAACGGGAAAGATCACATGTAAAACATCACATTTATTTTAGAAAAAGTCTGTTTTCCATTAGACCCATGTGTAATCAGATGTACGTTAGCCAATTTATTAGGTGCACCTGTACAGTTGTCTGCGCTTCAGTGCAACACTTCCGCCTTAACATCTGTGTTTATGAAGCTCAAAATGTTTGTCTGTACATTTTTGTCCTCCCCGGCTACATACATGAGAGGGTCAGAATATTAGGGACACCTCTGAATATGTAGTCCAGTATAACACCACCTTTAACTATGACCTCAAAAATAAACATATAATTGACTTTATACATTTATGACAGTTTCACCAAAAACTGAAACATGTTGAGCTTCATAAACACAGGTGTTAAGGCGGAAGTGTTACACTGAAGTGCCGACAGTTGTACAGGCGTACCTCATAAAGTGGCCGGTGAGCGTACATTCATAACTGGTCAGAACAAATAAGTGAACTAAGCCCTGAGAAGAGTATTAATTTTGGGTAAAGCAAAATTATTGTTAGAATAACTTGCAGCTGTTTTCCTCTGCACTTATCAGAGCCAGTACACCGAAAAGCGTCTGTTTATCAGTGTACATCTGCTAATTACCAACTGGCTGTAGCGTCAGTGAATGTCTTAAATGCTAGTTTAGGATGTTTTCATATTTCAACAGCTTTTTTTTATGGTTACAACAGACAAAACATAGTATAGCCTTTCTAATGTAATAATATACAAATTTATTATGTAATCAAAAATCTTAATTGAATATTGTTTAGCATAGTCGTGTTTTCAGTGCCTCACTTGCACCCTGATTTCCCTGTCCAGGTACACTCTCCTACCTATGGGTATTCTCCAGGTGATGGGTGTGAGGCGGGTGGATTCTGGGGTTTACCGATGTGTCGCCACCAACCCAGCCAACACTCGCTACAGCCATGAGGCCGTGCTCAACGTCACTGGTAGGTGGACCCACATGGTAGAGGTAATTATTTTTACTGCACTATATCAGAATTTGTTGGCATTACAACTTAGGCTATTGCAGTAAAACAGTTCTCACCTCAGGCTTTTAACTGAAAAGTCTTGGTTAGCTTAGCAGACATTGATGCCACTTTGGCCTATCCCCATTTTAAAAAGAAGTGCTTGAACTTTATTCTTAGACACTCAGACGTGGTCCTTTCAGCTTTAATTCTCCTGAAGTAAATCCGTGGAACTGATAGCCTGTAGCTGTACTGGCTGCAGGTTTTTCCACTGCACAGAATAATGTAAAATTGTTCACCTGCACTGCTAATGAATCTCCTCTACCTCAGTGACACACACACAGTGCATTTCCTCTAACTTCCTATACCAAATTTAGACTGCTGTGATTCAGAGCAGGGCTACAAAATACTGAGAGCGAAGCTTTTTTTAAAACGGCACAGACGCTGTTAAACTGGGCTCGACTCTAAAAGAATGTGGGTATGTCAGGGACCAAGCAGTAAGGCAAAAAGACACAGCTTTCAAAGTTCAAAACAATGGGCTTTTTTATTAACACAAAAGTAAGAAACAATACAAATATTAACATCTGATAAATCGGGCCCTACAAAGAGGTCAACAAAAAAATAAGGAAACTCAAAATACAGCAAACTGAACTGTCTGATACCTCAACAAAAGCCAACTGACCTAACAAGTGACACGCAGGGGAACATACTGTATATATTGGCTGGCCAAACCAACAACACACACAAGGGGTAGACTAAAGACACTACCAAAACAATCAACTAATAAACACTAAACAGACAGTCTGCTCACAACTACAGTAAATATTTCCTTTAAATGTAAAGAAATTAACATAACTTAACAAATAAAGTTTTAACATAAACTACCAACAAATAAACAATACATTTCTCCCAAACTCCCCCCTTCCTTGTATTGGGCACTTGGTGCAGTCCAGGCCTAGTGGGATGTATTTAAACCTGCTGCTTCCTCAGTCCAACTTTTCAGCTGAACCACCCCCACCCCCCATCCATGGACCAGGAAACACGGTAACTCAAAAGAAAATTTTTACATATTAATACAAACTTAATCAAGCATGCATGCTCATTGATCAATTGGGTACGTCTGATATCAAACAATATTCACCTATAACTTAACCTACACACATAAACAAAGAAATTACCCAACCAAGTCCATTGCTGGTGGTGGTTTAGGCCCTCACATGGTGAAAGCCAGGACTGAGGCCTTCACAGGGTATTTTTGGTACTTCCTGTACAGAATGTGAAGGCCACTGGAAACTGTCCTACAGCTTGACTACAGCTTTTTGTCAGTTTCTGACTGCAGACAAAATGGCAGACTGCCAGCCTCGGCAGGAAGTAGTCGATATTAGGCGGAAGCTCTTGACCTCTGCAGGTTTATGATTAGGATTAATGTTAATACTGACTGTAACCCAATTTATAGAAAAGGTTGACCACTTCCTTCCAAGTGAGACGGTGCGGAAATCTTGGTCACAATGCGTCATTTTGTCTCTTGGTAACACTGCCGTTGCCTGCAGAAGGTGCTGATTCAGGTCTTGTGGGGCATGCTCATACCTTTGCTAAGATATTTTCAGCAGAAACTTTAGAACATGCTGCGTAACAAAGTGATGTGCAATAGAAATCATATACATACATGAAAGTAAGTAAAAAGAATGAAAACAGTTTGACGTGACACTTCAGCACCAACTAATACTGATTCTGATTCTGTACATGTTCTCATTTCAACCATATTCAATTTTTATATTTCTTCAATGTTGCAGGCGGAGCTCCCCGAACCTACAAAGAGCCGGTCATCCTGTCGGGACCTCAGAATCTGACCATCACTGTCCATCAGACGGCCATCTTGGAGTGTATCGCCACAGGAAATCCGAAGCCCATTGTTTCCTGGAGTAGGCTAGGTACCACTGTGAAATTCTAATTTATATGACAGAGGGAGGATTAGTCAGTAACATGCAGGATGTTTTAACTTTTATTTCACAGCCTGTTTCTGTGTGTGTGTTCGTCAGATGGACGCTCTATTGGAGTGGAAGGTATCCAGGTTCTGGGGACGGGGACCCTGATGATCTCAGATGGTTCCCTACAGCACTCTGGTGTGTATGTGTGTGCAGCCAATCGGCCCGGCACCAGAATGAGACGTACTGCACTGGGACGACTCGTGGTGCAAGGTGAGGACGTATACTACTAAAGTGTTCCTGCACAAAGCACTGAATTCTTTACTGGCTCAGCAGCGTTCTAGAAGCAAAGCTTTTCTGGTTAACATGGAACAACACTTCTGGAAATACACTTGTTTGCTGTTGCATCTACATCGGGTGAGACGATTGTTCAAAGTTGTCTCTTTAGCAGATAAAGCCATGGCAAGCATTTCAAAAGTACTGAGGTTATGAAGCCAAATGTCCACAGAGTTTCTGTCTTCTCACAAATGTATGGCTAGCTGGCAAAATAAAAAAAAAAACTAACCTTGTAGAAGTAAGTTTCATATCATTAGCCTGTCTCAAGCTTTAAATTTGTAGCTGTTTAGCTCTTATCTACTCACTTTATTTTGTTTAAATTAAAATTGTTACCTACCTAACCCAGCACTAGTCTAGCTTTTAAAAAGCCCATCATATGTGTGACTGGATAATGTGACTGTCATTAAGACCCCCCTCATGGTCTTACATCTTACATGGTCATGGTCTAGTAAGATGTGTTTAGCCTGGCTTAGCCATCCAGTTGGCCCTGCCATAGTAAAAGCTTTCATTTTCAAAAGAGACTGAAAATGTATTATTTATACGTTGGCTAGTGGGCAATAAAGCTGTTAGTGCTAAACAAGCTTAGCCTAGGTTGTTGATTTAAATTTACATCTGTGTTCAAAACCACTTTAATGAGAGCCGATTCTGCCACTGCCACAGAAATATTAAGTTATCTTTTGTTCCACTTCTCACAACACTGGGCTTGAGGTTTATCCTTGTGTGTGTGCAGGCTTTATTAACTGGCTGTGCTGGTGAAGGAAAGGGTCGATAGCAAAGCTCCACCCACTCCTCTGACCTTTGCCCCTGGCTGTAAGTCAGGGTGGAGGCTGGGAGCTTGAGCCTGCTGTGAGGTGTGTGGAGACACATTTGGCGTATGGGGGTGGAGAGCCATCTATGATGCAGACTCATCCATCACCCCGCGGATGTCCATACACTCAACCATTCATATTTCTGACTGTCCCTAGCTGTGTTTTAATTGGCAGTTTGCAGCATGAGTGTTAGTGGGCCACACACAGGGATGAGACAGAAACATGGGCTGTTCAGTTTTCAGTGACCAGGCTAAGTCCTTTAAGTTCTGTAAAACACTGGAGAAAGCTAATGTAAGTCCTCAATCCTTAAATATGTCCAGTTTAACAATCCGCTTGCAGATGACGGTGCTGTGCAGACCAGTGCTCAGGGAATGACCATGCACATTCACTAAAATACTTTACTTATACTAAATTGCATTTCTGAAGCAAACGTATTCCACTAAGTTTATTGGACATACAGTATATTGTTACTATGTACTTTAACAATTAAGATATTACTCAGAGAACATATGATCAACATATAAAAATCATTACCACTATCAAATGCAGTATGTTATAGATTGAATTAAGTTACATACTGCTGTATGTAACGTAATAACCAGCTACTGTGTATTACTCCATCAATACTAACAACCCCCTTGTTATTCTTCATATACATGTTTCTGGTGATGTGTAACATTTGTGATGGTAAGGTAGTTTACAGGTCTGTTTTTTTACATTTGGATCTGAGCAATGCTGCTACCACTGCATCAGCACAATGCTACATGCACTCACTAGCTTCTGTAAATCTGAGGGACTTATAAGAGACGGTTTGCAGACAGAATGGTCACAAACCATTCACTATAACTTTACATTACTGCTGACCACTGACCAAATCATGCCACTTTATTAGTGTAACAGTATTAAACAAAATCCAGTAAATCATAAAGGTTACATGATGATCGACTGGGTCTTCATTTGAAATAAAGGAGCCTGGTATAATGTGAACTCAGTTATGCAAGACACTGAACTTCCGGTGATGTCACCGCTGTGTGAATGCGTGAGCGCTTGGGAGTGCGAATGGGTGAATGGCCGAATAATGGGAAAGCACTTTGAGTATGCTGTAAAAGTGTAAAAAGGCACAAGTACAAGACCATTTACCATTTATGCTGTGTATTTAACAAAAGCACAGCTATCCAAGTTTCCCAACACCGACGGTGAGTCGAGAGGATGTTTTGGAATTTGTTGGTGCTGTCATAAAATTAGCGAGTGCCTTTAAAGCAGCACATCAGTGACTTAGAAAATTAGACACATCCTGGTCTTGCCCAAGCACACTTCAACACATGGACTGCCAGCACCACGATTCGAACCTTCAACCTTCTGGTTGGAAAACAGAAAACAGTCCGTGCTGGGGGTGGGTGGGGTCCGTGAGGATGGAGGCAGCTTTCCTACGCACCCTGCGGTGGAAAATGCTCTGCAGAGAGG
>NW_018128307.1:60485-72319 GCF_001952655.1 Monopterus albus
ATGATGCTGGTGGTGGTGGTCCTGTAGTCTGTGATGTGCTGCAGGCCTTGCCACATCCGTCCGGAGTCAGCAGTAGAACAGAAGCCATTCAGCTTCCCTCTGTACTGCCTCTTGGCCGCTGTGATGGCTTTCCTCAGTCTGTACTTTGCAGCTTTGTGCTCCATCTCATTGCCTGATCAGAATGCATGAGAGCGAGCACGCAGCATGTGGCGTACCTGACTGTTTATCCAGGATTTCTGGTTGGGGAACCTCCTGACTTGTATGGTGGGTACAATGTTGTCAATACAGGTACTAATGTATCCGGTCACATGCTCAGCATAATCCTGCACGCTGACAGAAAAGTCCTCCGAGGTGGCTGCAGCTTTAAACACATCCCAGTCTGTCTGGGTGAAACAGTCCTGCAGGGTGCCTTCAGTCTCTGGGGTCCAGAGTTTATTAGGTCATTATAGGAAATATTAATACTGGTCAAACCACGATTGTGAAAATGTAGCTATATATTATACCTGATGTGCCGTCACATCACATCACATCCCAGGGTGTTTTCACTCCTGTCTTGTTTATTGTTTGACTTAGTAGTTGTTTCTACTTTTAAAAAAAGATGTTTTCTTACCTAAAAATATTTAAAGTGTTTAGAAACATTTTAAAATGTGTATTCATTTTTTGCAAATACGGTCCAAAAGGACCAAAAGAAAATGCTATGTTGGAAAATATGTTGTCTCTTTCAGTTTTGTGTGTCCATTAGCTTTGTAAAGCGCTGCAGCTGAGCTCATGAGGCCAGATGATGATCACTGTCCAGCTGAAGTCAAGTTCACTGAGTGGTACTATTTCAGCTGCTGTCTATGTTTAGAATATGAAGGCAAGATCTGCACTTTCACTTTGTGTGTGTGTGTGTGTGTCTCCATTGTCATGGCCACAACAAAGGGAGCATGACATAAAGAGAGACAAAAAGTGGAAGATAGTCAATGCATACGTATTTGAGAACATCAGCCAGCTCGCTGGCACATGCCCTGAGAGCCCTCCCAGGGATGTTGTCTGGTCCTGCCGCTTTGTGGGGGTTGATCTTCCTCAGGACTGTGTGTTCCTGGTGAGACAGTTAATGGAGGGGAGGGGGGGGGGTGGGTAGTGTGTGGGTGCCTCCTCTCTGTGCTGTGGCTGGAGGTCTCAAAGCGGGTGTAGAAGGTGTTGAGGTCATCCGGCAGGCTGTCTGTGGAGCTGATGATGCTGCATATGCCTGAGAGAGGCTGGAGTGAGGACGAGACGGTGAATTCAGGACAGACAGGGAGGTGGAATTGGAAAGGAGGTGTGCTCTCAGGATTAATTAGGGTGGGCTAGAAAATGGATAGCATCCCGGCAGATGTGTGAGGGCAACTGGGGTTTCACGATGTATAGAGAAACACAAAGGATGGCCAGCCATTTTGGATAACGGCATTAAATATGCCCAACACTCCCTCTCTCCCACCATCATGCAGATCCCACTGAGAGTTTCAGTCCTTTTCTCACATTTTATGTGACTATCAGCACTGGTATTTTTCCCACAGTGAGGATGTTAAATCTGGCTCACTTAGTGACATTCTTTCCAAAATGTGTTGACAGAAACCGGATCTCAATTATCGCATTAAATATAGGATTAACACTTGTCCTTGGTTGAACCTAATAGTAAAGCACTAAGTTTCTATTTAATAGCAGTCGCTCAAGATGCATATGTAGTAAGATGTAGTAGCAGCTGTGGTTGTCTCAGTGACGGTTCCAGATAAGGACAATGGGATTTGGTGGGAAAACCTACAGAATGATGAACGTGCACAGATATCCTGTAGGTGTACTTTAAAGTAAACATACAATTTAACAAATGTGAAGATATTCTGTAGGTTTTAAGTGAAAAATGAATATACAAGTGGGTTTAAATGTTTATAAACTCTTTCTATTCAGTAGCTCCTACCTAACATCCTTATTCTTTCTTGATCAAACTGTCACAGTACACTTCACTAGAATTGCCCTGGAAAAACCTGTCTCCAGGTCACACCTCAGGAAATCATGACAAAATGAAAGGACCTAAAAATAATCACCACTAATTAAAATATTATATATAAAATGATAAGATATTATAATATTTAGGTCATTTCTTCTGAGTACTTGAGTCAGTTTTTATGTATATTTTATGGTCGTACTTTTTTCTTGTGTTTTAGTGACATTGTTCAAGCATTGTTGTCCATCCTCAGCTACATGACTCAGTATTTAGCTTTGCCCAAAATATAATGTTCAGTTTTATGAGTGTGGCTGACACACACGTCGGGCTAGCTACGTTTAGTGGCAGCCCAAGCTGTGGTCAGATGGATGAAAACCCCCCCCAAACAGACTGCAAAAACAAGAAATTCAAGGTCAACAGAATCAGTGATCAATACAGAGTGAGGATCAACTGATAAACAGCCAGCTGAGGATACTAACAGTTTCAAACATGGGGGTGGGACAGCTGAAAAGACAAAGGGGTGGAGAGCTGTGCCCCCTGAGATAAATGAAATCGCTGTCACTTCTGTTGTTTCCTGCATGGGCTAGTTTTGGCTCACATGGTTCTAATGGTCAGAGTGGTCTGACCGATCCCTGATTGCAGTGATGGATGTGTCCTTGTTTTAATGGTCATCTTGTTAATGCTGGGTTGTGGGGTGGGGGTTTCATAGTGTCTGAGGTCAGTAGATCAATGACATGCTGAGCAGTAGTTGCAGTGTGGGGGGGACTTTAGGACTTAAGGATCCCTGCCTGTATGCTAGCGAGACTGTCCTCTGTAAAAATCAAGTCCATAGGTTGCTTATGCCGGCAGTTTATTCCAACCAACAGTGATGTGCTATTGTTTGGTCATCTTTTCCTAACCCTAGCCAAGTTGTTTCTGTGCCTAAACTCAACTAAATTGTGACAGTTCCACAATCGTCACCATGCCCTTATGATTTCTATGATTAGCTTGTGGTGAAGTACAGATCAGGACGAGGTCAAGCAGTTTCTAAAGTGTTGAGGGTTCCCACAAACACAGTGGCCAGCAGGACTCTTCCTAAAGTCGGTCATCTGAACAAAGAACCAGGTGCTTTGTTCAGAGAGGTGACCAAGAACCCATCAGTCCCTCTAACACAGCTTCACAAGTTCTCTGCAGAGATGAAAACCTGAATCAGAATCGGAAATGGAATCAGCTTTATCGGCCAGGTGTGTTGCACACATGAGGAATCCGACTGGTACAGTGGCTCAGTGTGCATGTTCTTCTGTACAGCAGCGAGTGGACAAGCAAACAAGATAAGACTGAGAGAACAAGAAATGACAAAGAATGTGCAAACGAAAAAAGGAACGTAGAAAATAAAAATAAAGTACTTGTATAGAAATATATGCACGCACAGTTTAGATGGAAGTTTCCAGAAAGATATGTACAAAATTACATTTACAGGTAAATGGTTACTGAGGGTTGTTGTTCTGTTACACCGTCGCTGGTTAAGTGTTCATCAGAGTGACAGCCAGGGGGGAGAACCTGTGAGCCTGCCCTCCATGGAGGGCAGGCACCAATGACTTTTTCTGCAGTCCTGACTGTCCGCTGAAGTCTGTACTTGTCCTGTTTGGTTGCTGAGCCAAACCAGACAGTGATGGAGGTGCAGAGGACAGACTCGATGATTCCTCTATAGAACTGTATCAGCAGCTCCTGGGGCAGGTCAAACTTCCAAACCTGTCAGAAAGATGACTACATCAGCAGCTCTCCTTCAGTCAGGGCTTTTTGTTAGTGACTTCAGACTTTTTGTCTGTACTGAGTTTTACTTTTATGTTGTGATTCTTTTTGTTGTCTGCACCTTGACCTTTCTCCCTCTGTGTTCCTCCTCAGCTCCTCCTGAGTTTGTGCAGTGGCCACAGTCTGTGTCCAAACCAGCAGGGGGCAGTGCTGTGTTCATCTGTGTGGCCAAGGGCGTCCCAGAGCCTCACCTCATCTGGCTGAAGAACGGCAAGGTTCTGATGCCTGGACACAACATCAGACTGACCAACCACAACAGGTACGTGATAGCAGTGAAGTACATGTATTACTTTATTTAATTTGCTACATAATGATGATAAGAATGATTTCAGTTTTTTTGGATCTTAGCTTGAGCAGAGTTCCCTGGAGACTTCCCTCTTACATGTCATTAATTCAGATTAAGACCCCAAATCCTCCTGAACAATAACAACCTGTAGTTATAGGCAGCTCCCTCCTTATACTTTCAGATGTCACTCTACTGAGGGGTTTTTGGTTTTCTGCTGACCATGCTCGTTTTTCCATGCAGTCATTTTATTGTGCTGTGTGGTAGACGTGAGTAGCAGTGAACTGATGCAACTGTGTTGTCTGTACAGCACTCTGGCTCTGACTCGTATCAGCTCAGAGGATGAGGCCATCTACCAGTGCATCGCCGAGAACAGTGCCGGCACCAACCAGGCCAGCGCCCGTCTGGCTGTGGCCCAAGCTAAAGACCTGCCTGCCGCCCCTCAGGGCCTCACAGCCAGCGTCCTGTCCACCAATGCCCTGCAGATTGCATGGAGCCCGCCAACCGCCGACATCAGTGACAGCATCATTGGATATGTACTGGCCATCCGTAAGATAGGAGGTGAGTGTTAGGGTGCACGCACACTCAGTTTCTGCTGCAGAGGGTTACCATCTGTACTTGTTCTAATAGTAACTAAATCTAACTGTGTGTGTGTGAATCAGAGCCTGACAGTCTGGAGCTGCAGGAAGCCATCAGTAAAGGCAGTTTCCAGCATGATGTGACCAACCTGGAACCAGCCACCACCTACTCCCTCTACCTGAAGGCCTACTCTCCTCTGGGAGCCAGTGAGCCATCCCTCACTGTAGTGGCTACAACACTAGGGGGCGGTAAGAACATGAAACGCTGACCAGATCCATTTTTCTGATTATTTGCTATCAGCAGATGAGTGAAAATAGTTTTGTTTTTGTTTTGTTTTTTACAGTAGGGTCAAAGATGTAAAATAGTCAAATGATTGAAATGTCTGGTGTTAGACATTAGACGTCCTGGAGAAGTACATATCCTGACATGTTTGACAGCAGTACAGTATAGATTATGTTTGCACAGGCTGGACAAAATTCAGACTCACACACTACAGGATGTTGTGGGGCAGTTAACTTAACTGAAGCTGAGGTGATGCTTTGCTATCTAACTGCATGTAACAAAGCAATTATGGATAAGTAACGTAGTTAAGAGTCAATATTTACTTAGTAATAGAGAATGAGGTATATTGTAAAAATGTTTTTTGTACCAGTAATTATTGTTATCATTAGTAGTAGTAGTATTTCTGTAGTTGCCCCCCTTTGTACTTTTTTTTTCCAGGAGTCTTTCTTGATCACCCTTCCTGTCAGCTGCTGCTGTGACTACAGTTGATTCTTCTTTCTCTCCTTGCTGGACAGTTTCTGCTCTCTCTAATACTTTAGTTTATCTCCGATTGCTCTCCTTTTTCTGTCTCTGCTCTGTATCTAGTGCCAGCCCCTCCCACCTTCTTCACCAAGGTAGTGAACTCCAGCACCATGCAGGTCCTCTGGGAGCTGCCCAGTAAGGCTGGCAAGGCTGAGGGCTTCAGGCTGTCCTACCGCAGGGTGCCCCACACCGACTTCCAGGGGTCTGTCCAGCTGCCCTGCCACATCAATGCCCACACCGTTTATAATCTGGGTGAGCGTGGACATGTATGGCTGTCTTTGTGTGGACTAATTTGGGTTTTAGAGTAAGGACATTTTTGAAAAATGAGGGCATCAAAGGGCTGTTTGAGGGTCCAGGTTTACATCGGATGTAAACATTGGGTGTAAGGTTTGGGGCTGGACAGTTGTAATAGCTGAGGTTAGGGTAAATGGTTAGGCGGTGCCTTACAGTATGTCAGTGAGTGTCCTCATAAAGCTGTGCTTCAGGAGTGGAGGGCGTGTCGTTCCCCAACCTTCTCACACATTGATTCCAGTCATGCATAAAAACGAACCCTCATCATGCTTTACTGCGACTTTGGCTGTTTGTGGTGTGTCTGTTATAGTTGCACCAAGGTAGATGTGAAGTAGGTGGAACCAACAAGATCCTGTGCTGCGGAATTAAATAAAGACATGGTCTACAGTAGGTTTTTCTGACTGTTGCATTGATTATTAAACTGTGAAAATAAAATGATCAAATTGTAAATGGTTTATTTATATTTATTTTTATGCCAGTCAGTGAGTCAGTTTCCCTCCAACCCACATCTCAGCACCACCAACACAATGTCCAGTGTGTAGATTTTTAAAGCAAGGGTAACTGAGTATGACTGTGCTTAAACAGAACACACAAACTATCCTACTTTACAAGCATTGTCAAACTCCTGACTGACTGTGTGGGTCCCTCTCTTTCAGAACCAGGTGCAGTGTATGAGGTCAAACTGGTGGCCTACAATGGAAACGGGGAGAGTGACTGCTCCAAGCGGCTGGTGTCGCTGGCAGAGGAAGGCATGAGTGAGCAAAGTACTGGTGAGCATGTGTCCTGCAACAGCTGACTCCACCTGTGACCGTTGTGAAAAAGTGCCAAGTCCTAGGAAGGAAGGGATTTCACAAATGAATATGTAAAATACTGTGGAAAATGTGTGTGCCGGAGCATGAGGATGTTCCTCAATAGTGCTGTGTTGGTTTCCAGGCGGCAACAGTCTGTGTCAGTGCAGAGATGGAGAGGCCTCTCTGGGGAGCATTGTCATTGGCATCCATATTGGCACTGCCTGCATCATCTTCTGTGTTCTCTTCCTCATATTTGGATACCGTTGCAGGTAAGTGCCACTGCACTGTACATTCTTTTTACTAGCATATTATATATTATCAGTCAAATATAGTCCAGTAGACTATAGTATGCACCCTACTTTGTGATGCAGATACCTGAACCAGTCTAGTTCATCAGTTGTTCTCTAGCTATGCTAATGTAAAGTTGTACAGAATATGTACTCATGGCTGGAACCTGCTGGCAGCCTGTTTTGCAGTAAAGGGACTCAGGACAGCTGGTCTGTTCCGAGGGACAACACAAGACACAATGGCAACCCTAAAGATGGAGTACACCCCCCAAGGATACAGTCAGCAGCTCAGGTAGTCACTCAGAATGTGCTGGTCACAGCTTGTTCAACCGATTCACCGATTAAGTTAAATGTAGCTTAGATGTGCTCTAGTGTAAAATCACTGCAGGCACACTGCAATGTGCACGTAATCAGGGTTTTGGCTGCACATATGCAGTTGCATTGTTTATAATTACTCAGTCATTACAGTCACTTGCTAATTAGCTAACAAGCTCAGCAGAAAGTTGTGAGTCAGTACCATGAATGTGAAGGACCATCTTGGATAACTGGCTACAGCAGATAATTTAGTAAAGCAAGACTAAATGTTTCCGTTTCACTGTACTGGGCCTCAGCCCATAGTCCTGTTGGACCCTGAGGGCTCAGTAGCCAAGATCCAACTGGTGTCCAGACAGTAGCCTTACATCAGTGTCAAAACCTTTCTATTGCATCTTTTTCAGCTCTAATTCATGACATTTATCCATAATATGTAATTTATTCAAACTCCAATTTACTCATTTCTGCCAGTACATTGATCAGTATCTGACATTTTAAGCAGCTGCCAATGTTTGGAATTTCATCCATCCATCATTTCCTTTGTTGGCAAACACTGACCTACTGAAGTACTGGAGGGAGCCTGGTGCTGTTATTTATCTTTCTGTAACACACTGATATGACCTGACTATTGAAGCAGGACCATAGATTTGTTCTGTGTCTATGACATGCCTAGCACTATTTTGCCCACTGTATATACAACTGATTTATTGCAACAGTGTTTTGGGCCTAGTTTTTCTTGTGATTACTTTGGTATACTGCTTGATTATGTATAATTTCATACGTAAATGATTGCTCATCTTTCTTCTTCTTCTTCTTGTGTCCCTCCTGTCCTGTCCTGTCCACTCTTCCTGTGAGCAGGTGGTCTGTCCAGCACAATGCCAAGTTGTCATTGAGCAGCTCTCATCGGGTTTGCCTGGCACGGGCACTGGCTAACACTGGCTTATAATATCAGCACCTACATCCCTGCCCTCCCCTCCAGTAGTCCGTGACTCACTCGAGTAAAAACCCGAGTCTCCCAGTCAGTGAGCACCTTCTTTGTTCACAGATTGGATGCAGTCGTAGGTTTATTCACCCCAAAACCTACTGCTAATAACCCGACAGTAGCCTCCAGAAAATTATGACAAATTCATATAGAGCTACGTAGGTGACACCCTGGTTCTCTGCCACCTCGTCCACATCCTTCACCCCTACCTCAAACCAAAGCCTATTGCCTTTATTGCCTGTGCATGTGCACATGTACATGTAGAAAAAGCCTTCAATAGCATAGTCACTCCAGATTAGGTCCTGTCACATTCTTTGTGTGTACAACACAAATATTTGTGTCACATTTCTAGTGGGAGTCTGCTCCATAACCAAAATATTTTATTGCTCAGATCTCCACTGTTAAGCTGATGTGAAGATGTGCTCTGTAATCTTAAAACCCCATATTCTCACCTGACTGGGACATGCCAACTAATCTGTTGACGCTTGACTTTGCCTTTAGTTCCTCACAATAAGAAAGGGAAGAAACGGCGGCCTTTGCGAACGCCTTACAGAGATGAGAGTACGATTGGAAATGATTTCCTATCGCCATATGAGCCATTTAGAAGAACCACGTAAGCAGGCATTCTTTACTCAACTGTCCCTCACCCAAAAGCTAAGTACCTCCAAAGAAAGTTACTCAGTCTAACAAGAATGTCTAAGAAATTAAGGCCAATGATAGCCTGATGATGCTGTTTGTGCCGCACTACCTCAACCAAGAAACCCTTTCCCTTCAACAACTACTTCCTTGACCAGTGCCAGTACCAGTGTGCTGTGCATCCCGCCGACCGTGCCAGACCAGAGGGTGCTCACCAGGATGACTACCATGGAGAGTATAACTGTGGCAGATCCCGAATTCCACCGCCACAAGGCCCAGCCTTTACTGTACCAGAGATCTGCTAAACTCCTGTTCAGACCAGCTCACCTTTTGTTTCCAGCAACTTTCATGGATTGGATTATATCAAGAAGGCAACATGGCGTTGTCTCCTTGATTATTGTTGCTCCATTATGTGGTTATCCATAGCTTTCAAATACCCACGCGTGTCCATCTCCAAAGACATACTTGTGCAGAGGATGTAGCTCATAGAAGATATGGACCGACGCGTGCTCTGTGAACCTTTCAGTACCGTGATTTCAAAATGATCTGTGAAGTTCAGATTAACAGGAGCAGTCTGCACAAACCTGATGGCATGTGGAGGACAAGCCAGAAAAAGGCTCTTTAAGGCTGTTGCTGCCAAGTTAACTCTCCAGATGCCAAATAGGTCACCCTGGGACCTCGACCATGCTGAGTTGGCAGCTAAAAAGTTTTAAAGTGATACTTGCCTAAATGCCAAGCTGTTGTTTCACCTAGTCAGCCTATCCAAAAAGTTCTTCTATGAAAACCAAGCTGAATGAGATCCAAAGATGTAAACATTTTGATGGTTTTCTTTACTGTATTTTCTTTGAGGAGAGATTACATTTACTTCAAATTGTGGATAGCTTCTATTTGAAAGGGGTGACCTGAGCATGAAGTGCTTTAACTGAATACAAGCCAAAAATGTTGCTTATGATTTCATTTTGTTTTGAGTAATATCTTTCATGTCCTAGAGTTTGGAAGTCATTTCAGGTGCCACCCCTTCAATATGAAACTGTACTTTGTTGATTCAAATATATAACTTTTTAAGAATGACCAAATGAAGATGTCAGATATTTTAACACTTTTTTGTTAATACTATAAGGAATACTTGCTTTTGATTTTAAAGTAGTTGAATTCTTGCCAAATATTTAGCTATCTTGAAGAAATATGTAACCAAATAGCTCTACATTTTAACATTCCCAGAGTTTGCCTTTACATGTCCTCATAACCAAAGCACAGAAACTGCTTGTGAGTGTCATAATAAATAAAGGAACCCTGAGGGCAGCAGCTTCAAGAAGGAAGCACAAGATTAAAAATGTTGCTTTTGACCCAACTTGTCCAAAAAGGACACAACTTAATCAAAAGTCCATCTGAAATTAAATTCTATGTTTGTCATTTTTAAGAAGAAAATAGCATTGAAAAAGGACCAGTTTGCATTTTAATGATTTGTTTGCACTGTTTTTGTACTGCCACAGTTTTATCATTGCCAGTAATAGCTACAGTAGATAAAATAAAGCCACATAGCAAATGCAAACGACCACAAGCTGGAACTGCACACTCAATAGCCTGGTATAGCAGTTTAAGAAACCTGCACAGTTTGAACAGCAGTTTGTTTATATGTTAAATGGTCTGTTCCTTTGTGTTCACCACTGCTAACAGCGTGCTATCTGCCTGTGGCCTATGAACTCATCTAAGACTGTTGGTGAGCGTCGTCACTCAGACATCAGACCGGCTACTCAGAGGCCTAATGAATATTTACAGTACGTGTCTTGAAACACCATTATGATTTCAGATGGACTTTAAATGGAAACAAGGTTTCAGTCACAGCTTTTCTTCTTATTACATGATTGGACTAAAACTGTATGTGTTGCCTCAGGTGTTTACTTCCAAGTGTTAAAGATTTACTCAAAGCAGATCAGTATAAAGATCTTCTCCTTGCTTACACAACTGCAAGCTGTAAAAGCAATACAATGCCAAAATGTATATTTGATGTGAAAGACCTAAAAAAGTTCATGTGTTTTTATACTGTGAAGTGTATAGTGGTTCAGCTAGTTTTTAAAATGGAAGATGTTTGTTGCTTCTGTTTGGAAGGATTCATTTCTCTGCCTCTCTTCATTTGAGTCTTTTGTTCTTCCTGCTGTGCACAGGAAAAGTTGCCAAAACTTTTTTTTGAAAGTGTATTATTGTTATTATTGTTAGAGCTGATGACTTTAATTATGATCATTTCAAATGTTTTCTTTTTTGACATGTAAGGATGACCTGAAAGTGTTTGTTAGGATGACTTTGTGATAGTCTTTGAGCAAGTGCTGTGAGTTTTTCAGAGACAGTAAATTTAAGACTGGAAATGTTTTTGAGCCCAAACTCACTCTGCCCCAAAGAACCAGCAACTAGAAGACAAAGAACTACAAAAAATAAAAAATAGTAATGTAGAACCTGGCTGATGGTTTCAGGAAGAAACAAGGCTTTAATTATGTGCTTTTCTGTTCCCTAAGTTTTCACTGTTGTATTGTAGCCAACTGTAAAGCTAAAGCTTTAACCTGTTGTGACCGAGGTCTCGTCCTTGGTCTTTGGCCAAAATGAAAGATTTGGAGGACAGACCACAGCTGGGCTGCACCTTGAGACACAGGCAGAGCTGTGACTTGCATGGTTTTCATGGCACATTTATTTTACGTGGTAACATTGTACATTCCACATCTAAAATCTTTAATGGTCAGTTCATGCAAATTACAAATAACATTCTTTTTTTTTTTATTTCAATCAAACTTTGTCATATCCCCAGTACAATGGAAGAGAACAGCACTCCTGGAGATTAAAATGAGACTATAACTCTAATAGAACCTTACACATGAGAAATAATACTTTGTCCCATGGCAAGTATAAGATTAATTTGTGACACACAGTGACATTCTTACTTCATCGCTATGAGCAGTGGTTAATATTGTAACTTTAGATACATGTTGTGTGTTTGGCATTACTTCCATCTCTGGTTGTGCTTCTGTAACACTGATGTAGCATCTTGTGACCAAGCTCCTCACCCTATCTCTAAGGGTGCGCCCGGCCGCCCTGCAGAGAAAGCTCATTTCGGCCGCCTGTATCC
>NW_018128307.1:72713-79395 GCF_001952655.1 Monopterus albus
GGAAACAAGTCTGACTTACTGCTGGCAATGCGAACCAAGCTCCTGCTCTGGTCGTGCAGGGACTGGACAGCCCTTAGCAAAGGGTCCCAGACCCCATACTCCCGAAGCACCCCCCACAGGGTGCCGTGAGTGACACGGTCAAATGCCTTCTCCAGATCCACAAAACACATGTGGACTGGTTGGGCAAACTCTCATGAACCCTCCACCACCCTGAAGAGGGTATAGAGCTGGTCCAGTGTTTCGTGGCCAGGACGAAAACTGCATTGTTCCTCCTGAATCTGAGGATCGACTATCGATCGAATTCTCCTCTCCAGTACCCTGGCATAGACTTTCACGGGGAGGCTGAGGAGTGTGATGCCCCTATAGTTGGAACACACCCTCTGGTCCCCCTTCTTGAAAAGAGGGACCACCACCCCGGTTTGTCAATCCAGAGACACTGTCCCCAACTGCCATGCGATGTTGCAGAGGCATTTCAGCCAAGACAGCCCCACAACATCCAGAGACTTGAGGTACTCAGGGCGGATCTCATCCACCCCCGGTGCCTTGCTACTGAGAAGCTTATCAACTACCTTGGTGATTTCAGCTTGGGTGATGGATGAGTCCACCTGCAAGCCCCTGGCCAATGCTTCCTCATCGGAAGACATGACGTTATTGTGATCTCATTGTGGTGGAGGGGTGAGTACCCAAGTGATCCTAGGAGCTATGTTGTCGGGGTCTATATGCCCCTGGTAGGGTTTCCCAAGGCAAATAGGTCCTAGGTGACGGGTCGGTTCAGATCGGGGGGGCCGTTCCTCCCAATCACGCCCCTCCAGGTGTCACTGTCGCTGCCCACGTGGGCGTTGAAGTCCCCCAGTAGAACAACAGAGTCCCCAGTCGGGGCCTTTTCCAGCACCCCTCCCAGGGTCTCCAAGAAGGCCGGGTACTCTACACTGCCATTCGGCCCGTAGACACAAACGGCAGTGAGAGACCTATCCCCAACCCGAAGGCACAGGGAAGCGACCCTCTCGTTCACCGGGGTAAACTAGACCAAGTTACTTATTAAAAATAAATGGCAGTGACAGAACACACATTACTTTACAGCAAAATCCAAACAGCTTGGTCTCTATGTGTCTACAGGCTGCTCTACCCAAATGTCTGGGCTGAAATTTTGTTCTCCTTCCTTCATCACATTCCAACATGCCTAAAACCAAATAAAGACTGATAAATTCATGTGTTTCTTATTTTATTTTTGTTAGCATTTAACATAGCTCAGTCGGCCCTGTGATAGCAGCGGGACCTTAAACCTTTCGCAGCTGTTCTATTCTGAGGTATTGTAAGACATCATTTAGTGTGTGAACTGCATTGCACTGACAGATGTTTGTTTTTGTCCACACTATTTGTATTAGTAAAACTTAGCCATATAACAGAAATTATCTGTATAATGCAGATACAGTTCAACAGTGGCATTGTCCCCATCCTCCAAACTGAGGATGGGGATGTTAGTTTATTAGTTACTGTATCATGAAATATCTGTAAAGACCTGGTTATTGTAGGTTGTATAACACAAATATGGGAGGATTTCAGTTTTAGGACTGAGATGCAAACGAGACAAGGAACAGAGCTGAGGAATACAAGGCCTCTATTAACTCAGTCTATACAATGGCAAACAGGTGCAGTGCAGGTTACAAGTAAATAAACCAAACAGCGGATATCAGAAACAAACCGGACAAAGAGTGGCTAAAACTAAAAGGTAAGTGATTACACAGGTAAACAGGGATATGGCGAAACAGATACACTCAGGCAGCCTGGGATAGCTGTAATCGCTGTTATGCATCTAACAGGAAACTCAGGTTAAGTTGTAGGTACATGTTTTCACACACAAGGTAGCACATAGGGTGCAGGTACAAGTAATGTTTTCTGATTCGCCGGATTCCAGGTCAGCATTCTCTTGCAAGTAATCTCAGAACTGCAGATAGGTATTTTCAAACCCAGTCTTACACATCTCGGTGTCCAAGCAAGTAAGACTGAGGTAGGTACAAACAGTCTTTTCAATGAGCACCATTCCACTGACTGATGTAGGAGTAGACAGAGATAAGGGAACAGTTGAAAGCCATAAACTCTGGCAAACAGCAAATAAGGACTGAGTAACTGATGAGATCAGTGATAAACAAAGTTCATACATGAGAGAGAACCTGGACAGTGACAGACAGGAACACCAAACAGACATGCTAGTGGTACCCATATCAATGTGAGTAAACAGACAGTCTCAAGGTTCCATGTCCATCTCCAGAGATCTGGCTGTTCCTGTGTGTTAAGACGTTTACAGCCCATGGCGCCGTAGCTGATCTCCATGGACGTGGCAACAGAGAAGAATAGATGACGGATTGTAACAAAGGATGGTTCGAATGGTGGATAAAAAAACCTCAATCAACTTCCAGAGAAATTCAATCTGACCTGCAGACACAGGTTGCAACAGTGTCAGCTCACACCATCTCCGTCTGAATGACGAGGGATGCTTTGGTAGGAGACCCAGGGGCCCACTACTGACACAGAAACATAAAAAAGCCAGAGTGGAGTTTGTCAAAACTGGCCTGAGGAAGCCACAGTCCTTCTGGGGCAATGTCCTGTGGACAGACAAGACTGAACTAGAGCTGTTTGTTTGAGCACATCATTCTACTGTTACTACATGTCACTACAGTCAAACACAGTGGAGGTTCACTGATGTTCTGGGGTTGCTCTGCTGCTTCAGGCACAAAATGTCTTGACTGTGGGTGTGACGTTATGAAATCTGAAGATCACCAATGAATTCTGAGAACTGGTGCGTTATCTGACAGAAATACATGGGTGCAAATATTCTTTGCCATGACTGCAGTTACCTGTAATGTTGTGAAAATTCTTCTTAAATAAAAGAAAGGTTGAGACCCACTTTGTCTTTTTCGTTCTTTATTAGAAGCTTCTGCTGCAGAAGGGCTCTGCATATAGGAGGAAGTCGAGAGAGAGAGAAGAGCACCCTCACAAGGTCAAGAAGTTCCTTAGACCTAGAAATAAAACAGAAGTGAAAATCAGCTGTGAGAGAGGATGTTTCAGTGAGTGACTAACTTTCTTATCTAAAAACTGTCAAGGCCTGGGATGATCAGTTCCAGTCTCTAGTCGCAGAGTGTTAACAATTTCTGTCTTTCTCAGCAACAGCCCACTTATAATTCATTAGCAATGCATGTGTAATTAACAAATACACACATGATTAATCAGTTGGTTTCCACATGTATCTGCTGCCTCATGCATTCAAGATATTTACCTGCAAAGTATTTTATCAATTCATGTGTTGTATGTTAAAACATACTGTATGTTAAGGCAAACATATGCATATATGGAAATAATTCCAAAGGGTTAACTTAGTTTTTGTGGTGCTTCTGGTGTCATACTTTCTCTGTTTGCCTGTGTTTTCTGAAGTTGCAATGCACTGTACTTTCAGGGCTAACACAAACATAGCATAAAGCAAACACACAGTATTTAATTTTACCTTTCCATGTCCATAGGCACATTGTATACACAAACACATGCTGTATACCAGGACCTGTCACTCTCAAATTTCCAGTCCTGAGACTGTCCTCCTGTAAAAAAATTTTAAAAAGGCTCGGTATATAAAACACAGGATTTTCAGGTTTCATAAGGGCATGTTATGACAGTTTCAATGACGATAGAGTTTCACTGTGCTTGTCATCATGTTTTTATGATGACAAATATCCATGAGCTGGTGCAATGTGTGTTGTCATCAATGCTGCGGGAGCTTTAGTAATTCCGCCTGCCAACGTAGGCGATCTGTTTCAGGAGATGGTTGTGTGAGAGGGGGCAAACAGGCCATGTGGGTCACAGAGGCTGGAGCACTCGATTCCTCAATTTCAGGCTATGATAGCTTCGGACCACAAAGGTATAAATATATCTGGGTGTTATGATACTACTGCTTACTGAATATGCTGCGTCTTGTACAGTACATGTATATCTAGTACATTCGTATTGTATATTAGGGCTGTGTTTTGTGTGTCTGTTATAATGTGTTACGTGTGACTGTGGAAGTGTTGTATGTGGTGTATGTGTGGTTACTGGACATTCTGTGTCTATTTCTTAGATGGAGCTGCCTTCAGGTTACAAAATGAATTTCACCATAAAGCTGACAAAGTTATATTCTACTGTATCATCATTTCATAGACAGCATTTTAAAAATCCCATATTTTATCAAACTTAATTTAGTTTTTCAGTGCAGTAAAGGATTAGACACTGAATTTATATTTTTAGTCCACTGGGGAATTTCAAGTATAGGCTATAATAGGAAACTCCTCTTTAACACCCAGCATACATGTCATGACACCAAGCTATGAGGAGTTGCCCCAGTATTTTATCTCACATCAATTATTCTCCAGAGGTCTAAATTTTTCCTACATTCCCAGAAGCAACATATCAGGTTTCTTTAAATATTCATGATAAATACTTCATTTTATGTCCAACCATTGGCCTTGTGTGTATTGTAATATTGTACCTTCCCAGCACAGTTGCCCACCACATAATAAAGAGGCTTTCCTCTTATGCCTTTCCAGTTTACATCTTTGATAAGAGTGCCAGACTCTGCTTGCCATAGAGATCTCATCTGCTTTTAAAACCCGTGGCCATTTTCATAAACCTGGTATCTTGTGATATTGGTAATGGGTTATAATCTATAGAAACCAATCACTGGTTCAGAAAACATAGTGCTGTCAGGTAATCAGGCTAAGGTAAAGTACGCTATGTAATTTGTATTTAGTCATCAGATGCACAATAGCGCTCTGCAAGCAAAGCAACAGCGCCATCTGCCGGTCGAACCCTGCAGCTCAACGTGGACTGTTGCGTCAACGAGCTTAGTACGAGCAATGGTGTTTTTAGAAGTCCGTTCAAAGGTACCGGTGTCCTGATATAATCAAGCCTCTTAAATTTCACTCACAAAACACCAAAGTTCTTCCTCAGATGTCTTGTTCATTCTCTCCCTTCCTCTTTAGAATCACAGTCTGCTGAGACGTCTTCTTCTAACCATCAGCCCTACCTTGCACTCTCAGGCTCGGTTAAACACACCAAATATGTCCCCAGACGTTATTAGTTTGAACAACAAAGACCCACGCAGCAGGTGTCCTACCTCTGGAGGTCAGGTGAAGAGAAAGGCTGCAGGAACCCGGGTCCGGCGCCGGTTTCCTCGGGCTCTGCGCTCCGGTGGCGGGGTTTTCTGGCACGTTTACTCCTTGATAAACCTGCGATTCGTCCGTATCCGTCCGCCCGCTGCGCACACACACGCCGCAGGGACCAGTGCCGATTGGTTTGTTGTTGCGTGCGGACTACTTGAACGGTAGACACCTTTGTGACAGTTCTGGGACATGTCCAATGCATCTGTGGTCACTTTACGCAGAGCTGAGGAGAGAAGAGCTGTATCAGGGATCCGGTGATGATTTATTTTTTCATTAAGATCCGCTTTTCACTGCGTCTCCTCTGCAGTATCAGCTCAACATCTCCACGGTAACACTGACTGCTCTCCCTGGGTCCATGCCTTAGTTACTGTCAGGTATTCTGTTTATGACTCTGCTCTGATAAGTGTATTTTCAGTGTAAACAAAGGTATGCTTGGATGAAATAACCCACAAAGGTCAAATAAATCATTTGCACAGTGACTTTTCTGTTCTGTGATTCATGGGATCTATAAATTATCACGTTCAAGTATCACAGTACACTAACATTGTAGTATTTATCAGGTGCCTACCAGAGGGGGCATGTGAATACAAGAATATCTGTGTCATTCGTGTTAATTGTCAGGTATTACATGTACACTTAGGCTGGCATGGCATTTGGTAAGGGAATAGAATCATCTGATTACATTTCTCCTCTTAACTGAATAAAATGTTTCTAAGGTTGAGGTGTAACAATGTGCCTTCATCATCTCTGCTACAGCAGAGAGAAGCATGAACTGAATGATCCAGTATGTTTACATTCAAGCTTCTTGTATTTTGTCATGTCATTTATTACGTGGCTCCTCAGCAACATCCCCAGGTTCAGCATTAGTGATCTACAGTTACTAATGGATATCGAGGACAGACTGATACTGAGTATGGATTGTTCAGAATTCCTACACAAAATTCGCCTGTGTAGCTCAGATATTGATTAAATAGTGACAAATGATCAGTCTGTCACTGATCAGCACATCTTAAAAGTACTAGAAGCAGACAATGACATTCAATAAAGGTGCTATGGCATCTTAAGAGCCCACTCACCCATGAATGGTCACCAAATGGTTGTGTATGAAGTGACAGTTACAATTTCTAGTCTGAAATGTATAGAGCTCAGTCAAAGAACTACAACTAGATGCTAAATGAACACAGACTCAAAATAAAAGAAAGACCAGACACAGAACCACTAAAAAGAGATGCAAGACCACCACTAAGAGAAGCAGAGCATTTAAGAAGACACACTAAGGGGAGAGAGAGAGGACACACTATGGGAGAGAGGAGACACAAAGTTAGTAATGTGTAATGGTGGCATATAGAAGCATAGGGAGAGAGAGGAGATGAGAGGAGAGGAGAGCAGAGCAGAGCAGAGCAGGAGAGGAGGGGAAAGAAACTCGGAGCATCATGGGGCCCCCCAGCAGCCTAGACCTATAGCAGCATAACTAAGGGAAGGCTCAGGGTCACCCG
>NW_018128307.1:80388-82350 GCF_001952655.1 Monopterus albus
AAAAATGACTCCAAGGTTCCTCACAGTAGTACTGGAGGCGAGAGCTATGTCAGCTAAAGTAACTATATGATTAGACGGTAGATTTCTAACATTTTCAGGCCCAAGCACAATGACTTCAGTTTTGTCAGAGTTTAAAAGTAAGAAGTTACAGGTCATCCAGGTCCTTATGTCTTTAAGACATGCTTGAAGTTTGACCAGCTGATCTGATTCATTTGGCTTCATAGACAAATATAACTGAGTGTCATCTGCATAGCAATGGAAATTTATGCGGTGCTTCCTGATAATATTGCCTAAAGGGAGCATATATAAAGTGAAGAGAATTGGACCTAACACAGAGCCCTGTGGAACGCTGCGACTAACTTCTGTTTGTGTGGAACATTCATCATTAACATGAACAAATTGAAATCTTTCTCATAAATACGATTTGAACCAAGTTAGTGCAGTTTCTTTAATCCCAATAACATGTTCAAGTCTCTGCAACCTGGGCATTTTACAGCCCGTGGGCCACATCCAGCCCTTTGGGTGTCCCTGTCCAGCCCGCGTGAGGTCCATCAAATCAGAACATGAATAAAAAAGTTCACGGGTGAATTTAAGATCCCCGACCTACTGGGTGAGAGACAAGTGATGTTGGCCAGCTAACCCTCAAAATGTCAACTCACGCCAAAAAAAAGAAAAGTTAATGCCGAATGCTATGTTTTCAACAAGACATCGACTGGAAAGTATTTGTTTACAAAAGTCAAAAGTAAAGTGTGAGGCGTGTTCTTTTTATATTGAAAAGAGAAGAGGATATATATTTCACAGTGTGAAATTTATTATGCATTAACGTATCAAAATTAGCATGTGCACATGGATCTTCACTGTTTAGGATAAACAGAAATTACTGACCTCAACTTAGTGGTATACAATATTTGTATGAAAAGGTACTACTATCTAATTGGTCAAAAACTGTTGGGGAGAAGCCGTGGTTTAGACTTAACTCTCCCGTTATTGGTCCTTCAGTCCATCCGTCCTCCAATCGTCCTCTCTGCTCCAATCATCGTGGACAGCGCCCTAGAAAGGGGAAGAATACCTATACTACTTTAATTCCTACATACACACTCACTTCTTCCTTTGGTTTCAACTAACTGCTCCATATTACACATTGCTTTCTGTTTCACTTAATTAAAACTGTTCTGCCTGCGTGTGTGTGTGCATAACTGTTCTCCCTTTGAAGCTTTCTCATCTGTCTCACATGACATATAAGTATGTAAACTTACACTTGCTGCAAGTAAACCAATCTCTTATCTTACCTGTCTTACCTGTCTCCCATCTCTCTCATACCTTCACTTCGTTTTCACAGATATCTATAATACAACTTAAGAAATGTGTGTGTCAACTGAAATCTGCAGCGTCCCCTTTGGACCCCCTACCTGGAAAGATTTTCAAAGAGTCGATTGACATCATTGGTCCTTGGGTGGTCATTTTTATCAACTCCTGCTTCAGCTCAGGGATAGTCCCCCAGACTCTGAAGCATGCGATAATTAGACCACTGCTCAAAAAGCCCAACCTTGACTCAACTCTGGTAGGAAATTTTCGCCCGATATCTCTTCTCCCTTTTTTGTCTAAAGTTATGGAGAAGTTGGTCTCTGCCCAGCTCCAAGCTCACTTAGATCGGCTGGAAATGGTTGACAAATTTAAATCCGGATTCAGATCTAAACATAGGACTGAATCCACATTAATCAAAGTACATAATGATATTGTATTATCCCGGGATGCGGGACGCCCTGTCGCCTTAGCTCTGCTCGACCTGTCAGCCGCTTTTGACACGGTCGACCACTCTATTTTACTTGTGAAGCTTAAGCATTTATTTGGCCTGGGAGGTAATGTATTAAACTGGTTTCGGTCATGATTGGCGACTAGTCCTCTAGCACTGCTCCTTTGATTTCGGGTGTTCCACAAGGTTCCATTCTTGCTCCCTTGTTA
>NW_018128307.1:82683-84152 GCF_001952655.1 Monopterus albus
CCCTAGGAAGGGGAAGAATACCTATACTACTTTAATTCCTACATACACACTCACTTCTTCCTTTGGTTTCAACTAACTGCTCCATATTACGCATTGCTTTCCGTTTCACTTAATTAAAACTGTTCTGCCTGCGTGTGTGTGTGTGCATAACTGTTCTCCCTTTGAAGCTTTCTCATCTACGTCTAATCTATTTTAATAAACTTGGAGCCTTACCGTACCAAGACTCCTTTGGGTCCACCGGTCCAGAGGAACGATAAGTAACTATGAGCCCCCTTAGCTACAGCCATAAATCTAATGAAATTCAGTAATTTAGTGGACAAGACTTATGATGTTGCATTAGTGTTTCAGTGACTCACACAGCAAATATTTGACCAGTGGTTCAGTGAACACATAGGGTGATATTCATAACTATATAAACATAACAGTGACATATAAGTATGTAAACTTATGTGTGCTATAAAATAAAACCATTCTTAAGTGCATAAAATAAAAATCACCCTAACAAAAGCGGTGCGCTTAGTTTGTGGTACACGGGTTGCTGTGTTCAAGGATTACAATTTGAATCGCCACTATGTGACCAAACATGAGGAGAAATATGAGAACTTGTCGGATGAAGAGTGCGCAAGAGAGTCGGGTGCTTTGCTAGTGAAACTGCATAACCAACAAAGACTTTTTACAAAACTTTCCACACCCAGAGATGCAGATTTCAAGTCAAGTTATGTCATATTCCACAAAATCGCCAGAAAAAATAAACCATTTTCTGACAGAGTTTACTAAAGAGTGTTTGTTGGACTCTGCAGCACTAATATGCCCGGAGAAAAAGAGAACGTCCCCTCTCCTGATGCACTGTAACATGAGGACATCACAGGAAGTCTTTGGATCTACCTACTGTTGTACCCGGTACTTTTTACCATACTGACTCTGAGAGACGAGGCAGTCCAAGTAACTTCAAAACAGTGCTGATTTATTCCATGAATACAGGTAAAAATTAACATTACACGCTCAGGCATCTTACACCTCCAAACTGCTTGCAGGCAGATGTAAGATGAAAGACCCTGAACCCACCAGGCCTATACATTATATCCCCTCGGTTGGGCTAGCCCCATACTACACAGAAACGTCAACCGAGACATCTCTCTTACCAGCTTTGCAGCTGGCCATAGCAGTAGTCAAAACATGAAGCAAATCAATGTGCGTGTGTGTGTCTGTTGATTAAGTGGTGTGTAGCCAAAAACATTCTCACAGACTTCTAGTAACATGTCGTGACTTAAACATAAGAACATATTATGGCTAAGGCTACAGTTATACACGTCATAATAATAATATTAAACACCCTGTCTGCTGACAGTCATCAACTCTTCTCTCTAGTTATCCTTGACCAGATGTACCCTGTAGAAACTCATAAGCATGCCTAAGCATTTAACAGTCTAACTAGACATCCTATCTCCACTAAACATTTCTAATACAAA
>NW_018128307.1:88492-89412 GCF_001952655.1 Monopterus albus
TGTGCAGAATCAGTATAAATGTTCACCACTTTGTCTTTTGACAACTTACATGCTTGTATGAGAGCAATGAGCTCAGCCATCTGAGCTGAACTTGGCTGTGGGATCACATCAGCTTGCAGCACTCTGAAGCCAGCTGTTGTTTCCTCCACCACAGCATATGAAGCAACCAAACTACCTGTAGTAGTCTGATGGCTGTGTCCATCACAGTACAGGGTCAGCTATGAGTCAGGTAGCTGTTTCCTATACAAGTTTTCATGTAATCTCATTTCAATGTCTGTCTTGCTCACACAATCATGGCCTTTGGTCAGTGACCATCTGTGTAGCCATGTTTGTTCCTTCACTTGTGAAGTGTACTGTATGTGAGCTTGATTAAGTAACTGCTGTAAGTTCTGCGTCCTCTTTGCAGACAATGTGAATGCTTTAGAGTCCAGAAAAAATTTTAATGCGTGCGTTGTGTGTACGACAGTCTGATAGCCTATTGTGATGTGTGCTATTTGCAATATTGCTCGACCAACTGCAGCAACATGTCACACAAATTGGATGTCCTCTTTCGACATTATCTTGCTTAGAGCTATAGTACATCAACACCTTTCGATGGTGACTCCTACTGTCATCCCCCTTTTGAAACAGGACTGCATTTACAATGCCGTCCTTTTCATCAACATCCAGGTGGAAAGCTTGAGAATAGTCAGGTGCATGTAAAGTACATGCGTGTGACAAAGCTTGTTTGATGTCCACAAAAGCCTTTTCTGCTTGTGTGTTCCACACCAGAGCAGAACCATACTTCTTGTAACCTGCTTCTGTCAGCATGGCATGGAGAGGAACCACCAAGTTGGCAAAGTCAGGTACAAAATTCTTACTGAAATTAATCAGTCCCAAAAATTTCATCATTGCTGTGACTGTGGTGGGCTTAGAATGAC
>NW_018128307.1:92574-93588 GCF_001952655.1 Monopterus albus
AGATTGGCATTTCTTCCAGACCTGAATAATATCACAATCAGCCATAATGAAAAAATATGCCACACGTAACGCTTGTCCGTTATGAGAGGCTCTTGGCCCAGTGAAAACCAGTTGACTCTGCGAAGCTTCTACATCAGCCTAAATTCTGATGCGCGCAGGTCCTGGGGGTTGATTTCCAGCCGATTAACACCGTTTTATCTCAACAGAACAGGCGCCACCATAAGCTAATACAGTTCCCCAATAAGCCTATTCCCTCCCGGACACAGTACACAGCTGCACAAGGCACGTCGAGTCACAGTGAATTCTCACAGTCGAACCTACTCATTCAGCTGTGATACGCCTGTGAACAACGTCTTAATCAGCCTATTGTGCAGTTAACCACCCACACATTCCATGAAAAATAATAAACTGGTGATTTCCCTGTGCCGTTATTACGTGTGGAATGTATCAAAGAGCATCTCTTCAGTTGAGATGACTCTCTGTCTATTCTCCAGCCGGAAGGAAATTAAAAAAGAAATTAGGCAATTTGGGGAGACAACTGCTACTAAGTAGCAGAAATTCACTTATAAAACGTGAATTTTACGTCCCTTATTGATATCAAATTCTGTAATCACGGCACTCATTTACCATCCCTCAAAGTGAGACTATGTGCTTGTTAACTCTTACATGTGTCAGGGAACAAATCAGCACATCATTCAAAAACAAATGTGTTTTATTATCCTTACTGTTTTGAATCCAATTTAAAGCGTTGAGAGTGGGCAGTTCCACACATCAACTTTAATTTAGTATAAGTTCAATATGGAGGTTTTATATATAAACCAAGGTTCCTGCCTTACCTCAGTTCCTGCCTTACCACTGTTTTTATGTGTGGCACCGCAGCACAGCTCGACAAAGAACCAGGAAGTCACTCTCAGCCTAATCGGGACCGAATATTGAATTCACAGCTCAGCCAGGCACAGGATTATGGCACCTTCTGCTGGTCCGGGACAATGGACCGGTCGTCTTGAGAGTTCA
>NW_018128307.1:94442-95736 GCF_001952655.1 Monopterus albus
TGTGTGTGTGTGTGTGTGCACGTACCGTCCAGCTGGTGGGAACCTGGAGGAGCTGAACTGCTGACTGAAAGTAATTAATGACATCCGTTAAGCTGCTAGCAGGCTGACAGTGTAACAGGAAACAGTTTTTATTGTAATTAACTTTGCCTGTAAGCGATGACTTGTCCAAACAGAATTTGGCATATCAGGGTGTTGTATACTCAGCTGAGTAGCAGATGAACATAGAGGACATCTAAGTTATCTTCAGGAACATTTGCCAGCTTTTTCCACACTGCAGTCATGGAGAAAACTGTCAGATGCTATAAAAGGGTTGTTTACATGAGTGATCCTCTTAAACATGTGTAAAACAGGCCTGTGTTTTCAGTTATAATCACATTACCATATAAAGCTTCCAGGATATTTGCATTCTGAAAATACTTCTTTGGATGGTGGTTTCCCTTGTTACCGGCAAAGTTTGCCTTGCTTTCTATCTAAATCAATCTAAATCAATTATGGTGATTTTGACCATGGGTTAAGTATGGCTCTGTTAGTCGACACTGCTGATTGTCTTCTGTCATTGTCCGGTTCACCTGAAGCCCCCTGTGGTTCACATATGCGCCTTTTAACTTGTGCTTATCAGCTGGTCCCCATATTCGCACTTATCTTCAACAGATCACTGGAGCTGTGTGACATCCCCTCCTGCTTCAAACGTTCCACCATCATCCAGGATCCCAAGAGATCATCCATCATATGTATCAGACTAAAAATATCTAACACCCTGACATCTGTAGTTATGAAGTGCTTTGAAAGACTGGTGTCGGCCCACCTGAAGGACATCTTAGGCCCCCTGCTGGACCCCCTGCAGTTTGTCTACAGGGCAAACAGGTCAGTGGACGATACAGTGAACATGGCACTGCATTACATCCTGCAATACCTCGACTCCCCAGGGACCTATGTACGGGCCCTCTTTACTGGACAGATCTCAGTAAAAAAGGAGTCCGTCTTTCTTGATTTTAGTGCTGGTTTATTAACAAAAAAATATATATATATTTATGTATAAAAAGGATTACAGAACACAACCCAGGGCTCCCTCCTTCAGACAAGCTGCTGGAGAAGAGAGCAGGGAAAAAAGCACCCAGAAACACAGAGCCTAATGCATTTATCAGTTTTGGGCTAGCCCCTTACACAGACAGCTGTAAAAACATCAGGAGCTGGAGACAGTCTGACGTCTCCTTCTCTTATCTAGTGCTCTGCATGCTTGGAGCAGCTGGACATAACAAAATGAAGAATTCCATGTGTGTGTGTATGTTGTATG
>NW_018128307.1:95890-106649 GCF_001952655.1 Monopterus albus
GCAAGTGAGGCTGGGGAAAACCACATCCAGCACCCGGACAATAAGCACAGGTGCCCCCCAGGGATGTGTGCTCTCCCCTCTGCTGTTTTCACTCTACACCAACGACTGCATCTTGAAGGACCCCTCTGTCAAGCTCCTAAAGTTTGCTGATGACAACGGTCATTGGTCTCACCCGAGACAATGACGAGTCAGCCTACAGTCGGGAGGTTGAGCAGCTGGTCCTGTGGTGTAGCCGTAACAACCTGGAGCTGAACACGCTCAAAACAGTGGAGATGACAGTGGACTTCAGGAAGAAGTGGACTTCCCTAATTATCTCATTTTAATGAACATTCCCTTGTTGTCTGCATTGTTTACTGTCTATTTATACTGCTTTTTCTGCATTGTTTGCACTGGTTGTTGATGTTAATACTGCTATTTTGTTATATTACACAGCCTTATGCTGGTCTACTGTTTGCACATTGAGAGCCGATGTACCTGAGTCAAATTCCTCGTGTGTCCAACACACCTGGCCAATAAACTGATTCTGATTTCTCTCACTGAACAAGTAAAATGAACTGAAAATGCATATCTTTACCATACTGCAAAACACCTTTTCAGTGTTATGTGAAGTTGAAAATGAAATGGAACTGTTATGTAATGTTTGTTTTTGTTTTTACTGTTTATTACTTCTATGGGAATATTTTCCTGTTTGACCTACACCACAATTTCATATATTTATATAACTATTTAATATGCTTATTCTTCTGATTACCAGTAGCAGCTAATCAACACATATAATTTACTGCTTTTTACAATGGAGGATAATGAATATTGAGCAGAATTAAGTTCAAGTTATCGTTGGTTCGGCCCTCCAACACAGTTCAGGTTTCTCATGTGGCCCCTTGTAAAAATAAATTGCCCACCCCTGCTCTAGCTCCTCTGTTCTACTCTGATCAAAAATAGGAAAGAGGAGAGACCGATTCCTTATCCTACTCTCATCTTGGCCAGTCAATGCATTTGTTCTGCAAGGGAACAAACTGTGCATTTGATCAATGGACTGTTGTGTTTTAATTTTATTGTATTGGTTGTTTTTAATATCGTTGTGGCTCTAGTGAAACAAAAATTTAAAAATGAAGTTATACCAGTGGGCCAAAGAAACAATACAGAGTGAATATAATTTAACTGCGCAAATGTAAGTAATAAAAAGCCTCTACGATTCTTTGAGTGATAAAGATAACATAGGATTATTATTTAAACATGACGATACACTGTAATAGCCTAAAACTTTACTGTGAGGTTAAAACACCTATAGCCACTAGAGGGCGTAGTCTCCATAGAGGTCCTCGGTAATATGATCAGCCGCCACCAGCAACATCTAACTTCGTTCATTGTCCAGTAACGGCGGACATCAGAATGTGCATCACGGCCAGAGGCGCGTCCTGGCTGCGGGTTCCATCGTGGTTTAGCAGACAGGCTACCAGTAATGACACACAGCAGGCTCTGCTGCATGGCCGAACTGAGACAGGAACTGACATGTAACACGTGTCACAAGTAAAACTGGAAGTAACAATAATCCTATGTTAGGTCGATGATAAATGATTTAACATGCAAAGGTCAGCAAGTCTACCGGCGTCTTCTCAGGGCTATTGCCCTTTCACAGATGGAAACATGCACATCATGTCTCAAATTGAGAGATCCTTTAAAAATTGTTTAATCAACGTTCTTCTTCTCTATCTTTCAATGAGGGGCTATAAGAGGTAAGACAGAGGTACGACCCACACTGAGAACTGGCTGCGTGTTGTTTACACTGGCTACAGTCGGCGTTTTCACACGCCCATACTGGGGGGACATCAGGCTGAAGCTGAATAACGCAGACTTGCTCCCACACAGCGCTGACTTGTCACATTGCTCTAGTATCCCTGACATATTTGTGTGGCACGTTAAACGAACGCATGACGCTGCAGGGTTAAGACTTTTCTTTGTCATAACATTGACACACAGCAGACACTAGCCGACGGGGGCTGCATTAGTTTGAGACGACTAATGTAGGCTGGGGTATTTCCTTGTCACCCATTCGCGCTACTGGTACAGCTGCGTTTGTCCAGTATGGGTCTTTGTCATGTAGCCTACATCCAGAGAACACCGTTAGAAACCCGAAATGACAAGAAATTAAGGTTCTCCCGCTAAAAATTAACGAATATGTCTCCTTTAATTACTGACTAAAGTCAAGGAAGTCGGCTCTGAGTCTGAGTCTGAGTCATCGTTGAAGAATGCACGTACAGAGCTTCTAGCAGCCACTACTTAGTCAACGCTAAGCCACAGACTGCCTCTACAGCCCCGTCTCAGTTAACATGGCTCTCCGTCCAGACACAGACAACAACACTGCTAACGACCAATCACGTTTCTCTCTGACTCCGTCGCGGAAACTAACGACCAATCAGCTATCTGCGTGCTTCCACTTGTACGTTCCGGAGGACCAATCAACGGTCTGTTTGGATCTGCTGGGCGAAGGATCAGCCAGTCAGATGCCTGTCTGGGCTTCAAGGAGCGACTGCGTGACCAATGAGTTGTCTGTCTGGCTGCACCGAGAGGGCGAACGTCTGTCGAGGCCCAATCAGGGGCTCAGTGCTGCCTGCCGGTGCCGGGGACTGGTGGTGAGGAGCCGCTGCAGCGCGTCAGGACCGGACCGTGAACCCGGAGACGGTACACACTGAGGCGAAAGTAGACACAGGTGAGTCCGAGGATGTACGCAAGGCCTGGCTCTGGCCGGTGATGTTTTGAAATGGCAGCGGCGGGATTCGTGTTGCTGCGGGTCGGCTGTGTCGTTTTGCTGCCGGTGGATAAGGTGATAAGACAATAGAGCGTTTTTGCTTTGCTGTTTATTGATGCAGGCTGACAATTTGGCGACGAGCAGCCGTCGCCTCGAACTGTTCAATTGCATTTAAAGGTCTGGAGTCGCAGCAAAAACACTGGTGGATATATAAAGACTGCGTGGCGGTTTGTGTTTCAATAATTACAGAAGAGTAAACGGAGATGTTTGAGTTACATGAGGACGTTGTGCGGAATGCCTCCAAACCGCTTCATTGTTTGATCCAGAGTCTCTAGGGGTTAACACGGACTGAAGAAGGAGCCAGGCTCCCCTAAGATGGTTTTCAGCGGTTTTACTGGAGCAACGCTATGTGGAGTGGCGGATTAAAACGCGCTCGGTGGAGGCCGGAGCTGCTGATGGCTCTCGGCAATTAGGAAGAAAAATTCGAAATGCATCAGCCATTTACGTAGAGACTCAACTGGCTCCATATGCACCTAAATGGCTGCCTGGCGCCTGACAGCATTACCAGCATGTTAACGTTACTGTAAGGGCAAGGCTTTATTCACGCCGAGCGGCGGATTAACGGAGGTCTGTGACGCCGGAGACCAAACGGGGATCAATATTTAATGTGTGTTGCCTATTATTCTGCGGTATACAGGAGGTGATGTCGTGTCTGTTGCTGCACTGCACCCCCAGATTTACATGAGTCACATGAAGGCTGGATTGATTCTGATAAGAATGTTAGCTGTCATTCTGCTGTACGGTCCCTACCTGGGATCCAGTGTGTACAGGATTTGACATGGTTAAGGTGAAGAGAGGTGTGTAGCTAAATCATGTTAATGTTACCATCCTCCATTACAGGAGGCTACCACACATTCAGCAGCTGTAGGTGAAAGCAAAGTCTGGGTAAGAAACCTTGCATTTGTGTCTCAGATGAAAAGTTGACAGACAGCAGCTTTAACACTTCTTGTCATGCAACCTGCATCCCATTCAGTTTCCTCAGCAGTGTGCCAGTTTTAACCAGCTGTTTCTTTCTAGTCATTTAGGCCACCGGTGCACACTTAGCACAGGTGATGTAAAAGGTCTCCACGGCCTTTGATTGTCACATAAAAGTTGGCAGACCTTGATACACTGGGCCCTCCACTCACATAGTGATAGTGGGTCTGTATGAATGAAAGGTCCCTGCCGTCGAAGAGTGTGAATGAACTGTAGTATTCTCAGCGATGGAGTCCTTCCTCTTCCTATTTCCAGTTCGTAGTCTTCTGGCAGCCCCAGCATACTGATGAACATGACTGTACTGTCATGACAGAGTACTGTGGTGCAGTTTTGACGCATATTCAGCTAATGTTTTTATGCCACTATTTTAGGTGGTCCTGAGGGAAATAACAGTGGTGATGCGCTCCTTTCGTTGTTACACTGTACTTATCGCTGTCCCAAAGTCTAATGGGACTTTAGGGGCTTTTCACCATAGTGTAATGAATTTTGTTCAAAAACACCTACTGATGCATAAATCTGTCAGTAATTATTATTTCTGGCATCCTAATGTTACCTTACGTGTCTGTCAAACAGCATTAATTAACCCCCTTCCCAGTTTGGCCGGGTGTGAACCCTAAAACTTTTTTAAATACAGCTAGAATATTATGGATTTTTGAGGCAGACACTGACATCGGTAGTTGGATGTTTAAAATAATTGGATAATTAGGCGATATTCATTTTTAAACATAAATGCAACATGAACGTTTTTGTTAAGGAATCCTTTCATTTGGTTAATTGTGACCCAAGATGTGTACTCAAGAGGGTGTCTAGCTGTAAAACAAACTTGTTGTTGGTGGACACAGGTTCCAAATTACCTCAAAATATTGTTGATGTTGTCACTTGTTTACTCTGATGAGGCAATATCAGCATAAAAAGAACAGTTACATATTGATACAACTCAGTTGTGCCCAGAGCTCAGCGTGTCAAAACTTCAGTTAGGGTACTGAAAGTTGGCACTGAATGCATAGTGCCGTTCTTGTTCTTATTTCCTTTCTGATCATTTCCCTGATTAGAACATGATTTGGTCAGTTTTTTATACTGTTTAAAATGTAGCCTGGGCGATGTTCCTAGACAAGTTTTTAAGTACAAGGTTAGCATTATTCTGTATGTTTCTAATTGTCAGCCTATTAATGTAAACCTAAAATCCACCACGTGTTAATCTTTCACTCAATACATTATGTTCTTCTGTAGCGCTGAGCTCCACGATTCTTACTGTAGCTCATATAGATATAAGTTCATCTTTGAAAAGGCTCAGTAGTTTCCTGAAACATTTGCTCTTTACTAAACATTACTCAGGAGGACATAGTGCGTTTGTTGGGGACTTTTCAGTGGCATATTAATCCACACATGGTATTTGGTGCAGTAGGACGGTGTATGCAGGACAGAGTCAGAATGAGCTGGAAATTTATAAAAAAAAATGTAAAGGAGAGACTTTTAGAAAGTATGCTGACCCTGAATTCTGCACGTTGATAGAAGCCATGTAGGCAACGGTCACAAGTTTGAGTCTCTACAAGCGTTGCACACCTGGATTTGGGAAGCCGGTCCCATTCTTCTTGCACATACTTTCAGTCTCTGTCAGAGTAGATGGGAAGTGCCTGCAAGCTTCCACCTTCAGGTCTCTCCACAGATGATCTGCGGGGTGTAAAGAGCTGATATGATGGAAAGCGAAAAAGAAGTGCGTTGAGATGGGTTGGGGTGATAGCAGAGGTTCTCCTCTGCTGTCAGACAACTAAACTCTGTCTCCGCTGTGTTACGCAACTGTATAATTTTGAATCTCCCACCTTGAACAAGAAGAACTGTGCTGGATGTGATGTCATACCAAACATGAAATTGGATACAGGAGGATAAGCCAACCCCCTGCACAGCATTAGGCTGAGCTAAATGAAAGTACCTGTGCTAAAACTAAGCTAGCTGCCTCTGGTGATCTTTGAAAACACAACTGTTACTTTGTTTGAGAGACTTACACAATCCTACTCTTCTGAAACACCCAGCTGAAGTCTCAAGTCTGCAACAGCGGGTTCCTCTCCTTCCCATTCAGGATCAGCCTCTGGTTCATTCATTTGAAAAACTAAACATTTTATACATGGAAAGCTCACGTGATAATTTTTGTGATCTAGTTTGTCGCAAGCATGTTTAAAAATTTCGAATGTTGACCATGAAACGTTTGTTTTTTAAAGTACTGTAAGTGATGGAAAATTAAAATGTAAAGCACTGACAGAGGTCTTAACAGTTGAAATGTCCCTTAATATCATATGAAATTGAAGTTATCATCTATACGCTTCTGAAATAGCATCTAAATCATTTTAAAAGTGCTGTTTTCAGATACCAAAGCCAGTGGTGCGGAGCAGCCTGAATCCAATGTGTCAAGAATTTTGATTCCACCTCGTTCATGTTGAGTGGATTATGGTACAGAAGCTCATCATTTCCAAAACATCTTTGCTTTCCTGTAGACTGTGTAATAACTCTTGAGCTGTCTGAAATAATCAAATCAGTCAATATGTATGTGTATACCCCAATATCACAACTTAGAAAACTTCCTCAAGAGGCTGTACAATCTGTACAGCACCCTCTGACCTGAGACCTTGACTCGGGTAAGAAAACACTGAGCAGCATTGATCATTTTCACTGTGTCTTTGTCAGGTGTAGGGTTGTAACTAACAGCTAATAATAATAATCTATCTGTTAATTCTTAGATTTAATGTGATGCCTTCTCAGGTTCATCAGATTGTTAGAAACATAAGAAATCCATTGTCAACATTTGTCTTTTAAAGAACACATTAAAAGTACAAAAAAACAAAACCCCAACAAAAGTGTAGGATTATTCTAGTGTAATCTAAAGTAAAACATGGCAGACATATCTTTAGAACCATTGTGTGTACACCATTGTGCAGAACATGCTACAGTGCCGTCACTGATGTGAGATCAGCCGATGGCTTTGCCAGTAAGACATTTCGCTCTACTGGAGTGGCTGGAACCACAGCATTATAGCTGAGTCAGTAAAGCTCGAATCCAAGTCGAGTCATCAAAGACTAATCGGAGCCGAGTCCCCGTTACCTGCGTCAGTCATCAAGGTCCATATTAAACACAACTGACACAGCTCTCACCATGTTAGATTCTAAACTTTCTAACTGGGTATTGCGTCACCATATTGCTCAGCAATATAAAAATCATTTATAGAAAGGGGAAGTGTGTGCTGAACACAGCATGGTGCAGGTGGACAGGTTTTCATTTCAATATCCTGTACCTAATTATTATGGCCTGTTACAAACCAAAAGTCAGAGTCCTCATCTCCAACTTCGGAGACAGAATGCAGTCAGGGCTCGAATCCAAGTCCGAGTCATCAGTGCTCAGGTCTAAGGGCAGAAACACACCAAGCTGACGTGTGTTGTGCTGATGTGTGCGTGTCTTTATTATGTGGACCTTTTTTTTTTTTTTTTTTTTTTGTCTTTCTTTTCTTTTTTTGTTGTGAGGACATCTTACCCTTTCACAGGGCTGTTTGAGGGTAAAGGGCTGTGGTTAGGCATTTAGTTATGATGGTTAGGGTAAGAGACTAGGGAATCCATTATGTCAGTGAGTCTCCACACAAAGATGGCTGTGCAAACGTGCGTGTGTGTGTGTGTGTGTGTGTGTGTGTGAGAGAGAGAGACAAAGAGATTGGGAGTGTTTGATATTAAAATGTTGGCTTCAGATTTGGTTTAAAAACACTGAGCTTACACCCAAAGCTGGGCTCAGCCTGAGTTAGGACTCAACATGCTACATGCATTGATCTGTGCGCCATCTCTGTGGGTTTATGCACACTAATCGCAACAGTCAGTGTATGTGTACTCGCACAAGCCGCGCTCTCATCCGTGTGGGAGTTGGTGTTATTCTGACACTGTAGTTGGCGCGATGGTCAAGGAAGGCTGCTATAGAAGAAAAAAGCATAAGAAGCCAAACATGACAGTTTAATGTTATGTTGTGTGATGCTCAGAGAGATGTTGGTCATCTGCTTATTGGGGTGCTGTGGAAGGAGGCGGATGAGGTCGTGATTAGGTCAGGGTTTTCGCTGACCACTGAACCAGACTGCTCAGCCTCAACTGTTGATATTTTTGAGAGGTGCGCACTGAGTCAGGGGACCTGTTGGAAGCTTGACATTATTGAAACGATAGTAGGTGCCTAAAACCTGCCTCTTTATCCAACCCCTCGTAGCAGCTGCTGCTGCACATACCCATGTGCAAATTTGAAAAACACCCTCATGTTTATACAGAATGGTTATTACTCCCAGAGTTCATACTTGTTATAGCATTGACTAAGGCTACAGGAACCTTTAGCTTCTTTGAAATAAAAAATTTAGGTTCATTTGGACCGTCCATAGTAGGAAAATCACGTGTAACTAATGCTATCAAGGATGGCTTCACTCTCTTTATCTACTCAATATATTCACCAGCTATTCTCAGATTTTGTGTGCCTGCTGTTTGGCGCTCAGCAGGTCACGTATAGTGACTTCATCAGAGCCTGTAGCTCGGCGATACTCATCTTACAGCCTGTGGACCAAATCAGGCTCGCCATAGGGTTCCAGCTGGCCCGCATACCACTGTCTAATTCACAGTGAAAACAAATCGACTGTGCAAAAGGGTGACACTTCATTTCAGTAAGGGCTGCGCACACTGCCGGCATTGCGTGATGCAATGTGACACGTGTCGCACGCTGCCAGTGTGTGTGTGTTTGGCCTTAGGTCCAGGCACACTTGACCTGTGCGGGGCTGCTGCTATTTGATATGTCTCTTTGCAAAGATGAGTGAGGACAACAAACGTAGAAAGGGTGACAATAAAAACAGGCCGTTCAGTGAACAATGGACAGAGGAAGTCGCCTTTATTTTGCCACCTCATGCAAATCCTAAACCACTGTGTTGAATTTGCCAAATGACATTTGCTGCTAATATCAGGTGCCATCACAGCACAAAACACGCTAGCTTCAGTACAGCGTTCCCACCTGGTAGCACCGCAAGGAAAGAGGATTCTTTGATGTTTAAGTCATCTTATTCTGCCATATCAAGTCCTGACAACTGCTGGTTCGCTTCGTATAACTTGGAAACAAACCAAGAACAACAGGCCATTTGTGGACACTGAACTTGTTGAAGTGTGCACTCTGGGAATTGTTGACAAGTTGTTTGCAGGAGACAAGAACAAAGAGGACATCATTAGCCGTGTGAAAAAAGTTCAGCTGTTGGGTTCAACGGCAGCACAGAGGCTGGAATATTTATACAAGGACAGCGTTTCAACTTTCTGAGCTGAAATGTATAGCTTACATGCCAGTCGCTGTGGACGGGTCAACAGCTTCTGTGCAAAGGAACTTTTCAAAGAAGAGTTGCTGTGTCTTTTACCTCTGAAGACACACTCTGTCCATCGGTATCTGAACTGTAAAAGATTCGCTGTATACATTCTGACAATGTTTGGATCAACCTACACGAGTCAGGTTTTTCAATTATTAATCTAATTAAAGACAAGAAGTGCAATAGACTCGCAGACTGGCATCACAGACACTGCATGCACATTACCTTGACATCCCACAAGCCAAATTTCAAGGAACTCTCGTATGTATATGAACTTGTACCATTTGAACATTTAATTCTGATCCCATATACAGTGGGACAAATAATTATTTGATACACCGTGATTTTTCAAGTTTTCCCACTTACAAAGAATGGAGAGATCTGTCATTTTCATCGTGGGTACACCTCAAATGTGAGAGACAGAATCTAAGAAAACAAAAAAATCCAGAAAAATCACATTGTATGATTTTTAAATAATTTCCATTTTATTGCATGAAATAAGTATTTGATACAATAGAAAAATAGAACTTTGGTACCGTAATATTTGGTACCGAAACCTTTGTTTACAATTACAGAGGTCAGACGTTTCCTGGGGCCCGTTTCTAGAAGGAGGTTTAACAAACTCAGAGTTCAAACCTGAACTCTGAGTTGACTTACACAGAGTTGGAAAACTTGGAGTTTTTGGTTTAAGAACAGCTGAAAAGAATTGGTTTAATCAACTCTGAGTAGTTTGACTCAGAGTTAGGCGCGTGCCACGCGACTATAAAAAGCCCTGAATAACGGCGTGAAGACATTACGAGTCACCATGGCAACAGGACCAAGCAAAAATAGGTCTGCGTTTTTTCCCCAACAGAAATGGATGTGCTACTACAAGCATATAGTGACTACGAGCCCAGATTTTGTAAAAAAAAGCAACACGGCTTCAGCGGCGAAAGAGAGAGAGTTAGCTTGGGGGAAAATAGCTGCCCGAGTCAATGCGTACGTTTACATGTTAATCATACAGTGTTCGGTGTAAGTAATTACTAAATAATGTTAATATTGTTATTATTTGTCACTTGTAAAGTAAGGAATGGTTCTTAATTCTTCAATAATTTAATGAGTAACTTCAGTAATTGCATAAAATACCGATTTTTTTTTTTTTTTGTACGAATTAAAAGTGCAGTTTTATGTCTACCCTTTCTTAAAATTCCTATTGTGGTTGATATGGGATTTGTAAAGTAATGATTAATAAATAATCCAATACGTTTTATGGAGAGTAATTATTACATTAATCAAAATACTTTTTTAAAATTTACCCAACACTGATGTAATAATATAAGAATTGAAATTTAATTTTCATGTAGGTGCATTGATGGGAATATGTGTGCCATCAATGCATCCAACCGCATTAGGAAATCCTGAAGGGGATTCTAATTATTAGTTTATTTCCAGAGGCCACAGCAAGATGTTATTAACTGATCATCATTTGTCAGATTAGCCTTACTGAAACGAATTCAATACCACTAACCTGCAATCCTGTGAAACTCCTCTTTAATGGCTCTGAGGGGTTTGTGCCCAGGAAACACAACAAAAAATAACAGAAAGCGCTTGAGGGTGAGGCACACTTTCCAAACTATTCTACATAC
>NW_018128307.1:107261-108017 GCF_001952655.1 Monopterus albus
TGACGGAAACATGTGCAATCTATGAATGTACTGAAAGATTAAATGAGGTAGGCCTATTTAAACACCTTTCACTTTAAAAAGGGGCAGAGACCAGAGGAAACTCTGGGTTTCCCGAACAAAACCTGCTCCCAACCAGGTTAGGTTCATAGAGTAAGTTGCCATAGTAACTGACTCTGAGTTTAGATTACCTCTCTTTTTGAAACTGGTTTAACTTACCCCGCTTTCACGGGTTTAAGTTACCTCCGTTTCTGGAACCGAAAACTCAGAGTTTTCCTCATTTCGGGGTTAACAAACTCAGAGTTTCAACAAAACCTCCTTCTTGAAACGGGCCCCTGTAGTTCTTGACCAAGTTTGCACACACTGCAGCAGAGATTTTGGCCCACTCCTCCATACAGGTCTTCTCCAGAGCTTTCAGGTTTGGGGGCTGTCGCTAGGCAACATGGAGTTTCAGCTCCCTCCATAGATTTTCTATTGGGTTCAGGTCTGGAGACTGGCTAGGCCACTCCAGAACCTTGAAATACTTCTTACAGAGCCACTCCTTGTGTGTTTGGGGTCATTGTCATGCTGGAAGACCCAGCCATGACCCATCTTCAATGCTCTTACTGAGGGAAGGAGGTTGTTGCCCAAAATCTCGCAATACATGGCCCCATCATCCTCTCTTCAGTGCAGCCGTCCTGTCCCCTTTGCAGAAAAGCACCCCCAAAGCATGATGTTTCCACCCCCATGCTTCACGGTTGGGGTGGGGGTCTTGGGATT
>NW_018128307.1:108862-111015 GCF_001952655.1 Monopterus albus
CTGTCTCTCACAGTTGAGGTGTACCTATGATGAAAATTACAGATCTGTCCATTCTTTGTAAGTGGGAAAACTTGAAAAATCAGCAGTGTATCAAATACTTATTTGCCCCACTGTATGTGAATGTCACACTGTAGTAGGTCCGAGCAGCCAGGAATGTAGGAGGCAGACTCAAAAAATACATCAGGTTTCTCAAATCAATAATTTATTTTAAACAAGTGCCAGCAAAGTACACTTCGACTGCCACCTCTCCAGCTGCTCCACCTCAGCTGATTAAATACCCCTGGTATGAATCAACCCTGTGACATCCTTGATGACATCAGAAAGCGTACAGAATGAGGAAGTGATTAACCACCTCCTCCTTTATCCTATATCCACATAGTAAATTCAATTAAACATTTAACACACAGGTTAAGACATTAAGAAATGTACATCACTTGTCCCTAAGATAAGTCGAGTGTCCTCATCCACTTTGTCACACACACTAAAAGCTCAGATATACTATTCATTTTGTTCATGGTAGGAGCATAACCTAACCCTACAGGAGTTATGGTTTGTACTTATGAATCATTCCAACATTTTCAGTGATTTCATGATGGAAGAGGTTCTATAAAGCAGTCAAAACAAACAGGTACTGTGCTCCAGGGGAATCCAGTGTTGATGAGCTGATTGTTCACTGCCCCATGGGGCTTCACTGGCCGGCTGCTTGTAGGTGAGACCCATTCAGGTAAAGCAGCGAGTCCCTGTACAGGAACATTCCCAGACATGCAGTAACCGCAGGCCAAGTATTTTTTTTCCCCCACATCCTCTGGTCACAGTGCAGCAGTAGGAGGGATAATATATCCACAAAACAGGGTGCAGATGAAAAAAATGTAGCTTTTACCAGTCACCTGTGGATGTCAGGCAAGCTCATGTGAACGCACAGCTGCCTGGAGATTATGACCATTCAAGGAAATCCTTAAACTATCACGTAATACTTTAGTCTGTTAGAAAAAAAAAAGTAATGTAAGTGAGAGTTTGCGAGACTTGTATAAACAGAGTTGCTTCTGCATGGAAATACTAGAACATACGTAGACCTCATTTTTTGATCTTTAGGTCACGTCTAAGATGAGAATTCACTGTTGTAACATTGTAGAGAAGTTAGAAAACAAGTAAAAGCGCTATGGGTTCTATAACAGACCATTAACTGTTAATCCACAGGATTAAAATGCTAGGATATTTAGAATGGATGAGTGTTTGTTTGTGACTCATTTAAAAAATAATTTCCATAAGGTGTTTATTCTTATATGAGGAAATGCAGCATAGAAAACATGAACTTGGCCATGAACAGAACACACATCACACACCTGTGGCACTGTGAACAGAGTAAACCAGCTTCTGTGTGCTGCTGACCGGCTGCGGCTCACCTTACTTTAGGGGTGTGTGATACCGTGTAAGATGCAGGGATGCCAACCCTCAAGTATCGGCCGGGAGACTCCCAGATTGATTTACCGTATTTTGCGCACCATAAGGCGCACCAGATTATAAGGCGCAGTCTCAATTACGGGGTCTATTTCTGTACTTAACCCATACATAAGGCGCACCGTATTATAAGGCGCATGCTAAAACGTAACAGAAGCAAAACAGTGAGTTTAGTTGAACTTTATTCTATTTAACAATACACTCACATTATTTTTTAATCAATCTTCTCCCACAAATCCATCAAAGTCCTCATCTTCTGTGTCTGAATTGAACAGCTGGGCAATTTCGCCATCAAACATGCCGGGTTCCCTCTCATCATTGTCAGAGTCAGTCTCGTTGCCAGGTGGCTGTTCAGCAATGATGCCGGCTTTCACAAAAGCTCGGACAACAGTTAAAGCAGATATCTTAGCCCAGGCATCCACAATCCATTCACATATGGTGGCGTAACTCGCCCGGCGCTGCCTCTCAGTCTTAGTAAAGGTGTGTTCGTCGTCTGTCATTCATCGCTCCCACGCCACTCGCAACTTCGCTTTGAACGTCCTGTTTACACCAATGTCCAGCGGTTGGAGTTCTTTTGTTAATCCTCCCGGAATGATGGCAAGCTCTGAATTCATTCGCTTCACTTGGTTTTTCACAGTAGCGGTGAGATGGGCGCGCATGGAGTCGCAGATCAACAGGGACGGTGATGCGTGGAA
>NW_018128307.1:111391-119574 GCF_001952655.1 Monopterus albus
CATGAATAGTGTTTTTTTTTTTTTTTTTGGTGTGTTTAAAATACTGACTGAATACATGGAATTAAAATGCCAGGAAAAATGCAAATTCAAACAGAAGGCAACTATAGGGCAAAAGGGTAGCAACTGAAATTGGATGACTTAATTTAAAATTAATTTAGGCTACTTTTAGCCTTGCTTGGTGGTTTGTGGTGTTGAGGTGCTGAAGGCACAGCTCCTGTACAGTAGACTGTGAATGTCATCAACTTCATATGCTGATGATATGAAAGGTCAGAGTTGTCTAACTTGTGATTGCTGGACTCTGTAAAGTCTGTCGATGTCATTCGGTCATGCAAGAATGCTGGTACTGGCTCACTTCGAGCACTGGGATTAAGGGAAACGCACGTTGAAATATTTCCATTGCCGAGAGCACTGTAAGGAAAACCACCTCCTCAGCTCTTGGTTTAATAATCAAAACCCCCAGCAGGGTAACAAAACACAAACCTACAGCCTGCTGGTTTTTGTTCAGAAATAGCTACATGCTGTGGGGTTAGTGTGTTTAGTGTGAGACCCACAGTGGAGGATACCCAGTCCTATGGCACCGATGTCCCAGACCCGGAATGCAAAGATAACGTCTCAGTGGTGTCCAGTCTGGGGAAGCGTGCCCGATCAGCTTTCCACAATGCGCCCCACGAGTTGATATGTAGGACCTATAGCCCATTTTTCAGCAAACTGTTTCAATATTTTAACCATTTAATTCATAGTATTAATTGGTTGTAATTCTTATTGTCGGTTAAACAGTTAAGGGTGGAGCTAATTTTAACTACCATATATACTTAACTGCTGGGTAGCTTGTGAATTTCCCAACAGAGCTCAATAAAGTCATATAATTTTACTCTTTATTAATCTGATTAACCCTAAGACGCAGTGAAGATGAAGTAGCAGAAAATTAAAAAACTAATAGCTAAAGATTGTACTTGGCAAGCATCCACCGCTGATTCTTAGTTCATGTTTATCTGGAAGCAGAATGTATGGGCAGTACAACCACAGCAAACTTCTGAAGAGGCTAAAAAGCTGCTTCTCATTAAGTTATCAATATCAAGTGACACATTTAATGTTAGTCAAGTAGTCACATGACCCATTGCTAGTAAATACTGATTAGTGTAGCATTCAAAAATAAAGTATTCAAAAATGATGGCTTGCATAGAACAGTCTGTGTGCATTTTGATGTATATCCAAATCAAAAATGAAATCGAACACACAGACTGCTCTCAATTCCTGTTTGAGACCAAAGTTAGTGGTGCTGTTGTACTAGACTGTGTTGTATTGAACGAATCACAAGTTTCAACATGACAGTACAACATCTAGCATACAAGTAAAAAAAAAAAAAAAACTTCCTGCAGTAAAAAAAAAAAAAACTTCCTGCGTTCACCTTTCCGGCCTTTGCTTTTTTTTTTTTATTTTTTTATTTTTTTATTTTTTTTATATATAAAGGCGTATTGAGTTTTTTGTTGATCATTCACATTTACGTGTGTGACAGTGTGTTTGGACACTATTGAGGTCCTAAACTGCCATGCTTTCATGGATTGAACTGAAATGTCAGTAATGTGGTCAGTAACAACAACATCATTTGTGCCACAGACAAATCCACACACTTCGTTCTGGCGAAACAGGTGAAAAGACAAGTTCTGTGTGCAGAGGAGTGAGATGAGTGTGACAAGCCAGACAGCGGATCTTAATCAGATCTAGGACCAAGTTTGCAAGGGGTCTAGGTATGATTTGAAAAAGTCTGATTTGGTTTGTTCACATGACCATGAAAGAATCTGATCCAGGTTATGTAGCAGAAAAACAGTTGATTTTGGGCAGATAAAGTATTTGTAGCTTCTAACCAAGTGACAAAGTGTGAGAGGTCAGATGAGTTACAAACAGAGGAGGACAAAAACAAAATGATTATGTACACTGTTTGTCAAATTAAGGGAACACTTGATCATCACAGTATATCACCAAGTCAGTTAAACTTCAGGGATATCAATTTGTCCATTTTGGAAGCACAAGTGATTGAACCACTTGCACCTGCTTTGGTGCAAGTGAAAGTGACAACAGGTGCAACGGAGAGGCAAAAGCAAAACAACCCCCCCATATAAAATGGGTTTGCATGTGGTGGCCACAGACAAACGGTCTCTCCTCATCCTTCCTGACTGATTCTTATCACGTTTAGTGCTTTGATGGTGTCCTTGTCACTACTGGTAGCATGAGGCAGAGCCTGCAGCCCAATGAGGGTGCACAGGTAGTCCAATTACCTCAGGATGGTACATCCATATGTGTAGGCACAAGAAGGTTTGCTACATCTCCCAGCACAGTTTCAGGGGCATGAAGAAGATACCAGGAGACTGTTACACCAGGAGAAGGGCACCAACCCAGCAGCAGGACCAGTATCTGCTCCTTTGTCCAAGGAGGAACGGGTTTCTCACCAAACTGTCAGAAATGCACTCCATGAGGGCAGCATGAGCGCCCAGCATCCTCTAGTTTGACATGTGCTTACAGCCCAGCACCGTGCAGCTCGACTTGCATTCACCAGAGAAAATTTTTTTTAAGCAGTGTATTTATTTACGTTAATGCAATGAGTAACGTGAATGAGTTGGATCTAGGGAGTGGTCGGCCTGGGAGTCCACTTATTTTCTGGCAGATTAGTGGAGAGGAGGATGAGGTTGAAGAATAATCCAACTCTGTAAAACAGAGGACCTACAAACAAAGAACTTTTTTGGCAAGCATACGGAGTATCTCAGTAGACAGACAGAACCTCTGGCACAGTTAGTGCTTGAGCTGGCAGAGGAGAACGAGCTGGTGAGTCTGTGTGTGTGATGGAGGGGCATTTGAGTTTAAAGACACCAATATCCACACAGTCAAAGATCATTTGTGAGGGAAGAATCCTTCTGTAGTGCAGACAGCTGCAGAGTGAGATGTCTTCGCTGTATATCTTGTCATATTAATTTCAGATGTCACATTCAGTTTTCAGCCAGTTTCTATCCTTATTGGATATGAGGTTATAATTTACGGTGATCAGCATCAGGACCATCAGTTAACTAATGAAAAACAAGATGTTGTATTTCCTTGTGTCATATACATATTTAATAAACATTGCTGATATAAAATTAAGTATTGCATTGGACTCTGTGGCAGCAGATACCCAGTATTCAAGGAGTCAGGATAGGGCCCAGATACACGTAACTGGGTTTCTTGTTTTCTAAATTCTGTCATTTATAAAAGTCAGAGAGTCATGATATGAGCCAGCAGAGTCAAAGTAGAGTTGGATTCTGTGTGGATCCCTTTGTGGGTGAGGAAAGAGAAATCTGCCTAATCAGCTCTTAATTAGAAAACTTTATTTTGGAGTGGGTGTAGGTGATACATGTATCTTGGCATAAATTGATTTGTGTTATTATGAACGTGTCTAAGCAGGGAGTGGTGTACGTTAATTGTATTAAAATGGAGGTGGAGTTTCATTTGTTTCGCGAGTCACTTGTAGAAACGGCCCAGTAGTAAGCAGCAGCGCAACTGTGACTAATCCAGCTGGTGAGCAAGCTGTGTGCACATCAGTGCTGCATTTAGCCAGGGGCTGCACAAGGTCACCCCAACCAGCTTATCTGAATGCAGTCCTGCTAATGCTCACTGTATGCTGGAATGGCAGAACCCGGTTGGGGCTTTAGGATTAAATATGGGGCGTTTCTGCAGAGGTACTACTGACTATTTAGGTTTGATCCCAACCAAACATGGGTGATTTTGGGTAGTATTATAAGAGTAATACTAAGGTGGGATATTGAAGAAGACTAGTTACAGGAGTTGTTGCAGTAATGGGTTTTGCATGTTCTAATCTGCATGCTGTGTGAAGCTATAGAGACTAAGAGCAAGCAGTATGGGCCATGTAAAGACACAATACACTAAAATGTAACGTATACAGGAGTGTGTGAAATGCACTTCTCATGCAGCAGCACTAATTTACCCACATCACCACGTACCACTTATTTCCCATTTATATGCACATTATTCATAGAAGCTCCATAATAGTTTATATAGTACATGTGTTTAACCCCCCTTGGGACAATGAACCCCAGCAGGTGAAAGAAAAATCCATGGTTTGTGTAATACACTACCTGTAGAATTGGTGTTCTACAGTGTAATGTGCTCGTTACCAGCTTTACGTTTTGGTCGTCCTGACTACAACGTGGTTCTACCTTTAAGCACCTAAGTAAGTGAAGTGCTCAAACTTGGTGTTATCCGATCAGATTTATGATCTTATAATAGAGCTGGGCCTGATCCTATATCGGTATTGGGTCTGATTGACATCATTCACTCATCGGATATCCGGTGGACAGGAGCGATCCATATACCAGCCCACAGCTTGTGCTGCAGCATGAACCCGCTGTAACCTGATGTGACACAACATCGGACAAGTCACAGATCCAGATTCCATTCCGCATCTTACCATAAACCTACGGCAACTTCAGTCTATAACCAAGTGAGCAAACAACATCAGACTCAAAGTGTTTATTGTCATGTGCACAGTGAGGAAACGCATTTCCCTGTACAGTGAAATTCTTACTTTGCCATCCACAATGAATGCCAAACAATGCAAGGTGAAATATAAAGTAGATAAATAGTACACCAAGTCTAAAGGCACTTTAAAAACAGCTAGTGGAGACAAATGTATGCTACATCGGAGCTGGAGGTGCAATAGGTGACAGTGAGTGTGCATTAGCTGATGGTTTGACTACCTTGTCATTTGTTTGGAGATATTTTAGTCTGGAAACACTGAAAAGCAAGACAGCTGCTTGTAATGTGTGTAAAGCCAGCGTGCCAAGGGGTGGAAGTACAGCTGCCTCGTACAATACAACCAGTTTAATAAAGCACCTGCAGAGGTTTAACGTGAAAGAGGACCAGCGGTTCATGCTAGCCAGCAGACAAGACGACACCACCGGGAAGCAGACGCTTGCTGATGCTTTCCAGAAGCAGAGTGCCAAGAGAGAACCCAAAGGCTAAAGGAATTACAGAGAACTTCTATCAATGGCCAACCAGTATCTGTAGTGTAAGATTTCAAATTTTGCAGCCTGTTGGAGAACTTGGAACCCAGGTATAATCTGCTAGTAACCACAAGATGTTAAAGCCATGAGCCTCTATTCATTTGCCATTTTAGTGGGCCCTCGACACAGACAGCAGAGACAGATTTTTTAAATTTTTTATTAATAATAAATTATTAATGCCCTAATGTTGGCTAAATTCTAAATGGTAAATGTGAGATCTTGCAAAGCCAAAGCTGCATGTTTATTTCTAGCCCAAAAGTGGATATTTGTAAAGTGTGAAGTGTGTGTCCCTGGTCTCTGACCATCTAGTGGTTGCACTTATCCATCTTTATACATATTGAATATTTTGTTTATTAGTGTTGATTGTTTTGTTGCAGTGAAAGAGCTCATATCTGTATCAGAGTCAGCAGTTGTGTATTGGAACTGAAAAAATGTGGATCGGCCACTAAACATTTTTTAATCAAGTAGTTCCTGATATGTGGTTGTTTCACAAAATACTCAGAGCCCCTCACTTTGTATGTTTACATTTAGGTTTAAATGAATAAAATTATGCCCAGCATTTTCAGTCAATAACCCCTAATAACAAAGTGAAAACCTGAGGGGATTTGTTTTTTTGCTAATTTATTTTAAAAAATTGAAACCTCTCCTTATAAAATCAGTTTGAGCCTTCGCTGGGGATTGATTAGACATATAGTGGATTCAGAAATTATTCAGACCCTTTCAAGTTTTCCACATTTTGTTGTGTTTCAGACTCCGTTTATAAGGGATTCGCTGTTTTCCCCATCATCTGTTTACACACAGTACTTCACAATGTCAGTCAAAGTGAGTGTTAGGCTGTATATAGGCTGTTTACTTGTTATTTTGCTAATTTTTGTTGTTATAAACTGTCAGTCCTTAATGCTATATTTGTAATTGACCAGATGTGTATTTAAAGAACAACATCCAAGTCAGTGAGTAATTGTGTTAAATCATCATGATCTCAATATTTAGCAAAATAATTGTGATTTTTAGTCATAACTGTGCGGCCCTACTACATGTAAACCTGTAGGCTACATATTCCCATGTCAGTTCGTGCCATCCATCAGTTGTACAGGACGATTTTTCAGTGTCCAAAGAGAGACGTCATCGGTGAGCAGCGCAATGTTGGTTAAGTGAGACGTAAAGTGTGTTATCATGTTACCGTGTCTTTTAACCTTGGCCTAATTCCAGTAAGTACATTTTGGGGTGGCTGTGGCTCAGGAGGTGGAGCGGGTCACCTCCTAAGTGGAGGGTTGGCAGCTCGGTCCCTGGCTTCTCCAGTCCCTGTGTTGACGTGTCCATGAGCAAGACACTGAGCCCCGAGTTGCTCCCAGTCACTGTCCAACCGGTGTGTGTGTGTGTGTGTGTGTGTGTGTGCTTGGGTGAATAATATCCCTTGAATCTCCACTGTAGCTTCAGCCCTCGTCCTGCTATGAACAGTCATGAAACCGTGGCGGGACAGTACACCAGCTCACCTGGAATCGGCCTCATAACAGAGCGTGCACGAATGCATAAAATAATAAGTAATTAAAAGCAGTGCAATGAATATAATCAAAAAGTTTCTATAAAAATCTGCTTTAGTAAGAGTAAAAGGTATGCTACCTTAAAACTAATAAGTATAATTTACTCACAAAAGTAACTAAAGTACATGTTACAGAGGTAATGTAATTTGTTGCTGCTTACTTCTGCCCACGTTGTTCCATCAGTTTCATTGTTCAGTTTTCTTTTTCAGTCCCCATTTGGCAGAGATGTGTACCTAAAAATACCAACTGTGCCACACGTAACCAAACACCAAAATCAAACGGTGATGCTTTAGTCTCTGAAATACCCAGACTGCAGTGTGGTGTGGCGTTGACTTTGAGCCCTGCTCTGGTTTTGCCTAAGTGGGTGATGTCGACTATCAGTGGTTAATGTAGCTACACTATGCTGATGAGTGTCGTGTGTGTGTGTGTGTGTGTGTGGTCCTATGGATGTACCAGTTGTCTTTGGCATATCTGTGAGTTGTCGGACCTCGTGCTAGCTGCCACATCGGGCCCCATTTTGAGATGTCTGTGTACCACTGTGTTCCTCACTCTGACTAAATCCTGCTGCCTTTTTCCTCTCGTTGCTGAAACACTGTATGCCCCACCCTGTGGTCTGAAGTTCTGCTCTCAGTCTTTTCTTGTCAAGGTGCCAGCTCCTAAAGGAAGAGATTTTCCTCTTTCTGTACTGAAAACACCAAGGCTGCTCCTCCTCCTCACCTCCCACCCTAGTTCTCTCTGATTCTCTTACTGTGTGATGTCTTGACCACTAACGGCTACATATTAAGAGATAATTCTATACCCTGAGGTTACAAACCAGCTCAGACTGGCTCTGTGAGTTTTGACTGTGCTCTAGTCCCTTGGCAAAAATAAATACATTACACAAAATAGAGAGAAGAAAATCACATTTGTGCTTTTTTTTTTTTTTAAAGGAACATGAGACTCATTTGCAGCAGGAGTGCTGTAGTGACGAAACGTACGTCTCTGACTGACAACAAGAAGTAATTAGTGACATTTTCTATAAAATTGTTTCTAACAAATATTGCAGTTGCAGTTTAAATTCCAGATCTGTTGCATCTGATCAGGGCACACCGGCCACTGAGGCCATGTAACATTCATTTCACAAATGAACATACAGTGGGTACGGAAAGTATTCAGACCCCCTTAAATTTTTCACTCTTTGTTATATTGCAGCCATATGCTAAAATCATTTAAGTTCATTTTTTTCCTCATTAATGTACACACAGCACCCCATATTGACAGAAAAACACAGAATTTTTGACATTTTTGCAGATTTATTAAAAAAGAAAAACTGAAATATCACATGGTCATAAGTATTCAGACCCTTTGCTCAGTATTTAGTAGAAGCACCCTTTTGAGCTAATACAGCCATGAGTCTTTTTAGGAATGATGCAACAAGTTTTTCACACCTGCATTTGGGGATCCTCTGCCATTCCTCCTTGCAGATCCTCTCCAGTTCTGTCAGGTTGGATGGTAAACGTTGGTGGACAGCCATTTTCAGGTCTCTCCAGAGATGCTCAATTGGGTTTAAGTCAGGGCTCTGGCTGGACCATTCAAGAACAGTCACGGAGTT
>NW_018128307.1:120495-128378 GCF_001952655.1 Monopterus albus
ATGATTTAAGCATATGACTGCAATATAACAAAGAGTGAAACATTTAAGGGGGTCTGAATACTTTCCGTACCCACTGTATAATGTCTTTAAAAAGTTTTTCAGAGGAAAGTGCACTTTTGACAGATTTTTTATCTTAGCAGTGCAACTGCAATGTTGTAGTAGGCTAGGGGTGGCCAATTCTAGTCCTCGAGGGCCGCTGTCCTGCTTGTTTTCCAACTACCCCTGCCTGACCTGCTGCTGATTACCTGGCTCAGGTGTGTTCAGTCAGTCAGAAGCTGGAAGATACCATCTTAGATGAAAGTGGATTGAGGAAAGATAAAGTGAATTGGTATCTTCCAACAGGAGAGTGTAGGTGTGACAGCCACTCAGCATAGGTAGCCTATGTGGTAATGGCGCTGCTAGCTTAGTAACCTACTAAATGAAGCTAAAGCGCTACCCCAAGGAGAACAGAGAACATGGGGCTGGCGTCATCTTAAATATTGATTGTAAAATGATATTCATAATAGCCTACACTACAGGCATGTCCTGATTAAAACCAAGTCAAATGACATTGGAATATTTCACATTAAAATACGTATTTCGTTAAAGCCCAATCGAGATGACGAGCAGTTATCTCTGTAAAAAAGCCTGAAAAGCCAAACATCCCAGTTTTCCATCTGTCATTAAACGCATCATGCGTTTGTGGATCTCAGGGTGAGAAAATCCTCTCACCTTCGCACATGAGCGTAAAGTGATCAGTGTGTGTCAGGCGATGTGCACGTGCATCTAATGACTTATCAATTAAGAGTGCTGCACCAGACACATTTGTGGCCTTCATGACACACAGGTGGGTTTTTACACATTTGTAAGTTTGACTGTGTTTGTAGATCGCCAAATTTGTGGCTAGTTATGAGGGTTTTATACCCATCTCCGTTCCCCCTTCTCAGGAAGTTTGAACGCACCATGCTGCTGCTTCTAACATGCATGCACTAATCCTAGAACAAAAACTGAAACTGTTGAACGCATCAGTGAATGATACTACGGCAACCCTGAAAGGTTGCTTCCTGTGTACTGATTGGGATATTCAGTGCAGGTGTGAACAACTTTAATACCAAATGGAGGGCTCTGTGACATTATGCATCCACTTCTGTGTAGACCTGTGCATTCCTACCAAGACTATAAATTATTAGAGCAAGAACAAACCCTGGTTTGATATACAACTCATGGAAGTAAAACGAACCCTGTTTTCATTACCACAGAACGTGAACAACGTAGAAGAGTGACTGACACTGTCAGACTGGAACAACAGATCTAAGAGCACTAGGTTCCTTTAGAAAATAAATAATGACAAATTATAAGAACCCCTGACCTCCGTTCCACAGGACATTACATCAATATCTCTCCTATGATAAGATGAGGCGAGTGAGAGGTACTTTGTGAAAAAGTACAGCAAGCTGCCGGCCAGATAAGATCAGTCCAGAGGTGCTCAGAAACTGTGCAGATCACCTTGTGCCAGCATTCACAAAAATATTCAGCTTGTCACTCTGCCAGTGCAGTCCCACGGTGCTTCAGAGATTTAGCACTGATTTCTGTACCAAAGCCTATCAAGATTTCCTTCTAACTGTACTAATGACTGTGGTCATGACCTTGTTTGAGCGCTTCGTTGTTTCATACCTGAGTCTGTATCACCCCTCAGATTGACAATTTCACCTACCACACTAACATATCTGGAGGATGCTGTCAGCCTTGTGCTTCACTGTGTACTACAATACCAGGAGAACCCTGACACCCATGCATGCATCTTGTTCAGACAGGACATTGAAGCACATTGACAGTATATCGTGTAAAATCATAGGCTCCCTTCTTCCATTGGTTAAATAGCCTTAAATAAAACGGTTAACAATGCAGGTAAAATCATATCTGACCCTTCACTCTTGCTCACTCTCTGTTTCAGCCTTTGCCCTCTGGGAGGCACTGCATGTCTCTGTCCACCACAACAACCCAGTGTAAGGACAGCTATTATCATGCTGCAATAAGGGCTCCGTCTTCTGGCTCCTAGTCTTTCATTCCTGCATTGTAATTCATGCTGCTCTTTCACTTCATAGGAGTGTGTCATGTTGTGTCTATAGGTTGTGCAGTTGATGAAGCTGAAATTATTGATGGGGCACCTCAAATAATCCACATTCGTACACACACTTATGTAAACAGTGTTCACACTATAAAGCCCAGCTGTCGCCTGTGTATACCAGTGCTGTGACACCATCAGATGAAGGTGGAAACACAGTAAAGTACAGAAACGGCAGAGAACAGTAAGAAATGCAGTACATTGTGTGGAGTGTTAGCATGAGATGAATCCTTGACAGTTTATTTCTCTCACTTCCTCTGCTCTGCTCTTTGTCTCCAGCTGCACCCCTCCTCCTCTCTCTCCTTGCCCCCTGCCACCGGTCCCCCCTCCTTTCCTATCAGTACCCTCCACCCTCACATGCACATGCACACCCCCATCCCTTAGGCGACAGCAGAACAGGAATTGATTAGTAGCACGGCTTAAAAATAGACGACTGGTTGTCATAGCAACGCCCACAATGAGCTGTTGTCTAGTTTAATAAAGAGCAGCGTTGTGTCTGAGCATTAGGTGGAAGGTGCGTGTGTGTTACCTTAGTGCTGTGTATTCACAGACAGCAGGTGGAGGTGTGCAATTATCACGCTGTGGCCCTGTTGGATGCATGCTGCGGCCATGTTGGATGGGACTTCTGCATGGAGTCAACACACTGATCACTTCAACCAACAACAAAACTCCGCCAGCATCCTCTTCTTAAGACCCATTGGCTCTGAATCTACATCCCACAACCATCAACTCCAGAGTCGCTCGACACAACCAGTTACAACTCTGTTGCTATGGGCTCTATTCTGATTGGCCTCATTAGTGTCAAAAACTACCCATGTGCAAAATTTGGTCATATTCCCAGCAGTCCTGTCATCAACATCCTTTACAGCCTGGCAGCTACTCTGTGTGTGTGTGTGTGTGCGTGTGCTGTTTAGATGCTGTTCCAGTGTGTCAGCTGGACCAGCGGGCTGAGCCACTGCCTCCTGCTGGCACAGGGAGGGGTTTGTTGTTCCCGGACAGCTCACCGGCTTTTCTAGCACTGACTGAAGAAGCCAGATGTTGACAGATGTTAGCTCCTTCTTTTGGTGTGATATCAGCAACAAGGAGTTTCTACCATTGCTGTGGACAGGACATGAGCTGCTCAGGATTTCCTCTCTGTCTGTGCATGGGTATCAGCTAGGAATGGGGCGGTTTGTGCTTCTCCCAGTACGATTCGATTCAGTCACCATACTACTAAAAGAATGCCTGTGTTGTAGTCCTCTTTTTGGCCTTTTCTGGCACTGGTTTAATTATGTAAACAACCATATGCAGCAAAGAATCTTTCTCAAAAGTATGACATCTTATTTAAAATATTTATAGGGTTAAAATAGAAGTTAGGTTAAAGATTAAATACAATTTGTGGTTTAAATTGAAACCTACAGTAAAACAAATAGTCTAAACACTAATGTTCAGTATAGCTGCAAGTTACAGCTGTATATGCAAACAGTTGTCTCACTGCCCAGGGTCCAACCAGTGTCCATATTTCTCATAGTGCCTGTCAACACGCAGTGTTGTTCAGCTTTTATTATCAAGGTGTGCTGTTACTGTGATATAGCTCTGAGTAGCATGGAAGGTCCACTTTCTGTTCTGCAAAACACACATCATTCTGCAGCATCTTGTCCCTCTAGAGATTTGGTGTGATGACACTAGAACAGTGTTTCCTTGATATTTCGGCTCCAGCACTATGAGCAACTTTGTGAAGCTGCCAATCGATTTAGTTATTTATTTATTTTTAAGCTCGGTTCTAAAGAAGTATGGACTCCGTTTTCATTGCTAGGCAGATGACATCCCATTCTACTTACCTCTGCAAGCTAAGACTAGCACCTTCAGGCTTTGATTGAACACCTAGCAGATATTTAAACATGGCTGTCTTCAAACTTCCTTATTAATGAAGACTGGGGGCGTAAGAAAATATCGATGCACTTGAGTATCCCAATATTACATTTTGTGATGATCAATTCTCAAAAACAGTATTATTTTTAATTAATGCTTCACATGCCAAGTTCTGCTATGTAGTTGGATGTTACAGGGACTGTGACAAATGCAGATCCCTGTTTTGATTGCATACACACTCAGCCCCCACCACCATGCCAAAAAGTGACAGAGAAGTGAAAATGCTAGAAAAAACCTTGGAATTGAAAAACATTGACAAAAACAATCAGAAGAACTAATTTGGCATTGAAAAGTTAAAAAATCAATAATTTTTTCAGTATTAATACTTTTTTAATGCCAACGTTTTTGTGGGGTTTTTTTCCAATACAAATGCTTCAATGCCAACTCGACTCCCTGCTGTGTTTTTAAACCAAGGGGCTGCGTTGGTCACAGGGCGATGGGTTAAAGGCGTGTACGAAACTGCCATGTTGTGACGAGCTGATGTGAGCAGCTTCAGTCATGTTTCCAGCCTATGGGCTTGTTGTGTTTTGGTCAGCCATGCTGCTAATGTACCCTCCTCTACCTTAGCACCGATGTCATGATCCACTGCCAGTAGAGAGGGTAGGAAGGAGTACCAGCAGCTTGTGAGAAGTGCCAGTATACAAGAGAAAGGCCTGGGTCACCAAAGAGTAAAATTCAGAAGTACCAGTACAGGGTACCAGTGCATTCTGGCCCACTTCAAGCACTGCCAACAATAATTTTGCAAGTACTGCTTGCACTATGACAATGTTTCTTGATGTAGTTGTATGGATGCTGATTCAGCATCCATACTATGTTATCTTATTATTATTATTATTATAGTATGGATGCTGATTCAGCATCCATACTGTTTTCCAATTATTTATTTATTTATTATTATTCTTCCGTACGTTTTTGGCACTTTACTTCTTCATACTTTCAGCTATTAAAATGTTCAGCTCTTCAAGGACATTCATGCTTCTCTTCAGAATTTTTCAAAACTTCATACATTTTAAATATTCAGCTTTATTTTGAAAATCTTGCCCCATTCAAATGAATGGGAAACTTCTACTTCAGCAAACTTTCAGCTATTTCAGCTATGTTGAGGCTATTTAGCTTTATTCTGAAAATTCTGCCCCATTCAAATGAATCAGAAAATTCTTTCTTAGTGAAAATTCTCTTCACTTTCAATACTTTAAGCTATTAAAATGTTCAGCTCTGCAAAAGGAGCACAAAGTGCTTCACGGACACATAAAAAAAACATAACTAGCATAACAGACCTTAAAAACAACAAGAAAAGGACATATCGACAAGATGGATGATAAAACAGCAGCAAAAGAAATATCTGGATTAGTTGTCAAAGGCCTGTCTAAAAAGGTGCGTTTTTAGAGTTGCCTTAAAAGGGGCCAACTCGGTTATGGACCATATTTCTAGAGGTAACGCGTTCCACAGCCTAGGGCCACAACTGCTAAAAGTGCGATCGCCCCATTTTTTGTAACGAGAGTGAGGGGTGACTAGAGATAGGTGGTCTGCAGAGCATAAGGCTCTATAGGGAGAGTAGACAGACACAAGGTCCGAAAGATATGAGGGGGCGAGGCCATTAATAGATTTAAAAACAAATAAGAGCACTTTAAAATCAATTCTAAATTTCACTGGAAGCCAGTGCAACGAGAAGGGAACAGGAGTGATGTGAGCATATGTTGGGTAAAATTATTAACAAAGTTATACTCTAGGATTAGTTCTAACATTTGTTCTAACTCCCTGTCTGAGCTGTTTACTTATTTAGTAGAAGATTGACACCATGATTGTTGCTTATTTAACCTGTATTCACTTTGTTTGTGCTTCATACATTTTAAATATTTAGCTTTATTTTGAAAATCTTGCCCCATTCAAATGAATGGGAAAATTCTACTTCAGCATACTTTCAGCTATCAAAATGTTCAGCTCTTCAAGGACATTCATGCTTCTCTTCAGAAGTTTTCAAAACTTGCTACTTTTGAAATATTTAGCTTTATTTTGAAAATCTTGCCCCATTCAAATGAATGGGAAAATTCTACTTCTGCATACCTTCAGCTATCAAAATGTTCAGCTCTTCAAGGACATTCATACTTCTCTTCAGAATATTTCTAAACTTCATACTTTTGAAATATTTAGCTTTATTTTGAAAATCTTGCCCCATTCAACTTCAACTTCGGTATACTTTCAGCTAGCAAAAGCATTCAGGTGTCAAAATGTTCAACATTTTCAGGGCGATTTTTCAGCACTCAGCATCCATACGCATTTTCTTCAGAAAATGCAATTTTCTAGTTACAAGATGCTTTCCACAGAAAAGAAAAAAGAAAATCTATTATTAAAAATTATTTAAATTCAAAACTGTCTGATTAGGAAATAGGAGGAGCATTGCTCTGTTTCATGCCAGCTAGTGGGACTTGGTTTGGTAATAGTTTCAAAACTGGGACAAACAGATTTTGGCTGCTAGCAAAAAGTACTGAACCCCAGTTAGAGTTTAAGTACAGTATGTGGTGGAAATGCACTGTGTAGCTTCAAGGTCCTGCCAGTTTTTTGCCAATGCCACCATTTTGCACCTATTTTAACAGTATGATTAATGGCACAAATGGAGGCAGTTGGTGAATTTTTTTTTTTTTTTTTTTTGTCTTTGGGTAGATGGGAAGTCAGGCCTGACACATCTGTCTCCTGCACTTCAGCGATAAGCCTGACATGCGGTGATGAATCAAGTAGAAAAATGAAACGGAGAAGGCTTCCCCAATGGTGTGTAAAAAGCTGAGAGGAGAAGGTATAGGTAGTGGAGAGACAGAAAGGCGGACAGGGAAGAGTGGAGTTGCATCAGCCAAATGAATTTTCTTTATGCAGATCATGCGTGAAATGAGCAGCAGATTCCACAGTGCAGTTGCAAATGGCCTTATTACCATTACACACAGTCAGCTGGCAGTGGGCCTGTTTGGCAACGTTGTTAACCTGGTGTTGATCCACCAAGACACGCCAGGACAGGAGGGTGCTTTCTACTGTGGACCTACAGCAGCAGTGAGGGTGAGGATGGCTGCTGGTTTCATTCTGAGGAGGACATTTTAGCAGCAGCCATCTGATCAGCAGCTCTGTGCATAAAGAACATGGTGTGTGTGCGTGTGTGTTGGGGGATGGGAGGAGGGAATTAAGAGTTGGCATTATGACAGGAGAGAGCTGCCATCTCTGCCTCCTTTCTAGCCCTGTGCACACAAACATTTGTACTCCTGTCTTTGCGAGGACACTCTTTGGCATGCATTTTCAAGTTCGTTATCCTAATCTTGACTATCACAAGTAAAGGTCTAATTCTAACCTTAATCCTAACACCCTAAAGGTGTTCAGAAAGTGAGGACCTCCAAAATGTTGTCACTCCCACGGTATAAAACTCAGAAATGGTCCTCACAAAGAGCCATACAAGTGCGTGCACACACAGCCTACACACAAAGACTTCCGCGAGGATAGCAAGATGAAGGGGAAAAAAATCCCTCTCCCCTCAGTGTATCTTGGCTGTGTCACTTCTGTATTATCCCCCATGCACACACACATGCCTACATAGACTCCATACCCACTCCTGATTGGCCAATGCAATATGAACAAATGAAGCTCTCATCTCTGGTTAAATTTAAGGGGCCCCTGAAAGTAAGCATGTGTTTATTTTTACAGTTAAAGAGGGGGGAGGAAAAGACAGAGTTTTGAGGAACTGGGGGAGGGTAGAGGAACAGGGAGGGGTTTCTTTGTGGTACTGTACAGCTAGAGCAGGAGGTTGGAGGTTACAAAATCCTGCCTTCTGTTGGAATGCTGTGCTGTACGTAGATGACGGGACGCTGTCTATCTGCCGGCTTATGACAGA
>NW_018128307.1:128401-130102 GCF_001952655.1 Monopterus albus
CAGGAATCCCGCCGTCTTTTTGATTAAAAAAAATATCTGTCTGTCGAACTTGGTTTTGTTGTTAGCTATATGAAAAGTGTCTTCGGGTGGAGGGAAAATTGCCCTGCGTCAACCTCCGCCCAGTCTCTCTCTACCTCTCTCTTGCCATCATGATTCCCTTTCTTTTCTTTTTCTTTATTGCTTTGGCCTGGCAGTCCACCCAAAGGTAGAAGGGTGGGGTGGGTGGGAAGTTGTAGGAGGGATTATAGGAGGAGGCTCTGGGGTGGAGTTTGTGGCTTGTGTAGCAGCTGACTGAAGCAGTGATTATATTATGTAAAGGCAGTCTGCGACGGTGACTGGGGATGGGGGAGAGTGCGGGGTGCCAGTTACTGACGTGCAGCCTGATTGGCTCATCAGCACCATTCTCAGCAGCGATCTGTGGCTCATTAAAGGTAGAGGCTCAACAGAGAGGTTGCCGTAGCTGCTTGTGTTTTTCTCAGCAAATGGTGGCGATGACTGGACTCTGCTGCTGCATCACAAATTAATTAGAGAAGAAGTAGTAGTGGGGAGGGCTGTATTGTGCAATCACTAAGACTCCTCCCAGTGTTAAAGAGGCTGCTCTAGATGAAAGGAGAAACGGAGATGTTGGAGGCGGACGGCATGAACAGATTAGAGCACCGCAATACAATAGATGAGGGGAAATGACAGAACAACACCAGCAGGAACAATGCTAATAGAAAAATGATAAATGGGTTAATTAAATCGCTGTCTTAATTAGTCATGACATTCTAGTCCAATTTATTGTCAGTCCAGGTGTTTTTGATGCCATGGTGCAGGGCTGAAAATGAAAACATCCATTTGCATGTTGTCTGGCTACACATATGATGCACCATCTGTGAGGATGGATGAAAATCCCACAAATTTAACTGTTCACACTGCTGGTTCCAGTCACTTGTACCAAACAGACGAGCTCATAGGACAGACTGCCTTTATGCAAAGGTGATTTAGGCTGTTGGCTAAGACGCCACCAGCTGCAGGGGCGCCTAAGAGAATGAAAGGCTCTTTACTGTCCATTTCAGAAGTGTCTCTGTTGTCCAGTGCACACATTAGAAAACAAAGACATTCTGCACTAAACCAATGCATGTAAGAGTCATTTATGACCAACCCTGCCTTAGGTTTAGTGCCAAAGTGAAAAGGTGACCCACTCCAGGACGAGACTCCTAATAACTGGGATACAGATAATATGTGCACAGGTGCGACCTCATCTCAAGTCATGTAGTAGTCTGTCTGCTTAACAAATGAAAGTCATGGCAAAAGGTGTGTGCAGTTTTTGAAGGGGTTATGAACGAGTGAGTAGGCAGCAGATTTCTAGACATATTGCAGTTTATTGGGGAGTTTGGCATCTTGACCAAAAGGGATGTTGCAGTATTCTAATCTGGAGGTGGAGGAAAAACATGGAGAATTTCAGCAGTGGAGCTTGGAAGGCAAGTCTCACAATAAGGTGTTTGGCTACCATGTGCTGCCACAGCAGCTTCAGGACACCTTGGCATTGATTTCACAGGTTCTGGAGGGATGAATGGTGATCTTTCCCCTTAAGGCAGTGGTTCTCAAACATTTTTTGTCATTCCCCACTTGGGCGAATTTTCAAGCCCCACTTGTCAAAAAATAACGAAATCGGCCAATTTTTAAATTTCAAATGTATTGAAATATCAAATAACACCA
>NW_018128307.1:130457-130558 GCF_001952655.1 Monopterus albus
CATCAATTTTTAGAAATGTTTAGTGGAGATAGGATGTCTAGTTAGACTGTTAAATGCTTAGTAGTTATGCACCGAAATGAAAATTCTGGGCCGAAACCGAA
>NW_018128307.1:131836-153742 GCF_001952655.1 Monopterus albus
GCGATATTATCAAGAAACAACTTAAAGTACAACAAGTGGCTAAAAGTTTATACTGAACTTAAATCAACTATTAATTGGTCACACAATGCACTAATAGTATAACCTCCCGTTAATAATTATGCAGGAATGACATACGACGTAACTTGGAACTCTCACACCAACTACCACACGGACATATTCGAGGCAAAACACAGACCTACAAGCTGTAATAACATAAATGCTAAGTAGCTAACGGCTAGCATTCTAAAGTGCCACAACACGGTCTGAATTAACCACTATCATTAACCAAAATTTAGCGTCTTACAACACAGATATTCGAGTATCAACACGATTAATACTACTCACATTAATAGTGATTGGTGATTATTTCACAATGTCCGTGTCATGCAAACATGTATCCCATGGTGAATTTCTGCAGTGATATACAGAAGATAGCTCCAGATCTCTACCTACTGGCCAGAACAATAACTACATGCATAACTGAATTAAAGGGGAACTAAATTAAAGAGGCTAAATAGAACAGTCTTTTTTTACAGGGTGTGTTGTCTCTAAATGTCTTAATTTGCTGGGTCTCATGCCGTCTGCTGCCAGCGGTTTAAAACACAAGACACACATGGGTCCCTCCTCGGATCCCTCCTCTGCCCCCACCCTCCCCACCGTGAATCCAAGCGCAAGATAGGCTTCATCATATTTTCTTTTCAGCTGGCTTTTTGGTTGATAAGGCTACTGCCTGTTGTTTCTTTGTCTGCTTGCGCTGAATCACCTACTTTTTTGTCGTCCATGTAACAAATTTATCCTTTTACGTTATTATGCCCACTACGTACACTATTGGCCCTCTGCTTGAACGTTTCCTTATATTGTTGCACGGCAGTTAACATGCCAACGTTAAACCGTTATTGTTGCACTATGGTTCCACTTTTTTCTCCCAGGCACGAACTGATGTTATTTTAATTTACTTGTGTTAATGACCCATTTCAAATTTTTTTCCGTTCATTGCGCCCCACCTGTCATGTCTTTATTCCCCACTAGTGGGGCGCCCCCCACACTTTGAGAACCACTGCCTTAAAGGGGACCAGTGGGCCCAAACCATGCCAGGTACATGCCGTGCTGCTAACTCCACCTTAGCACCAATTCTGCCACCAGTGTGTCGGCACTGATAGATGGAACAAACACTGTTTAACATCTGGTGCTAATGAAAATTCATGGTGTGTCGTTATGGTGCATTAATTGTGGCCCAAATTTGACAGTGAATAGCGGTGAATGATTATGCTAACAAGATAAACAAAAGAGCCTTCTTCCCATGGGTGTCGACATCCAGTTGTCCCCTGTATGTGATTGTTCGACAAAGTGCCTTTGCCGAATGATGTCACCGCCCGGTACGGTCTAAGTTGAACCGCCCATAGAAATGAATGGAGAGGGCTGCGCTTTTTCACACCTTTAAAACTCAGTCTGAAGCTCGTTTACAGTTCCTAAGGTCTGAAGATACTGGTGTGAAATCATAGAGGAGAGAAGCCAGTCAAGTTGGTGGCAAAACCTTTTACAGAGCTTGTATACCGTCTTTTACTTGTATGATATTCATACTCAGAAAGTAGAACTGAAGTAACCTTCATTAAGGGATGGTTAGTGCACCAGACTTTACGAGCAGTTTATCAAACCGCTGTTGAACAGGCAGAGCACAGACTTGCAGAAATGTGATGTTGTCACTGCTTTGCTCAAGTCCACTCACTGAAGTCCCTGTTTTACACATAAACCAACAGGTGAAGTCCTAGTTTTACCTCTACACCAGTGTAGGTGCCTCTTTACACACCACATTTGTAATCTGTGGTCAGTTGAGGTGTGAAGAAGTGAGGTGAGGCACATACCCCTTCCCCTGAACTTGTCAAAACTTTTCTCCTGGAACACACCCCCAATCGGGCACACTGCAGTGGAAACACATGCAGAACCCGTGACAAGCGTCACATGACTTGACACATTTCCTATATTAGAAAAAGCCCTCTTGGCAACTTGTTTCCACTACCATGGTGTAAACCGGCCCTCACAATGTATAGCCAAGCCATACAAGTATACACACAAAGATTTCTCAAATGTTTTGTCACCAGCTAATATAGAGATCCAGGCTATTCTTGGCCTGCTGTGTTTAACCCACTTCCATCAGCTTCTCATATTCTCTGATTTATTTATCCGTGTTGCATCCCAGTGAGTCGCTACATTAACTCTCAGGCCACTGTGGTTGTACTGGTTAGTTGAAAACTTTCTTTTGACTCGGGTGGTGTTGGATATAGAACAGTCCCAGCTGTGTTGTGTGTATTCACTCCTACTAAAACATTTGTTTTTATAATAAGACCCACTATTGGCCTGGCAGTGGTAGAACAGAACCAGGCAGTGCAGTGTGTTGACCTACCACAGTCCGAAGTGTCTTGTTGTGAATGTCTGCACTGGAATGTGGAGTGAAAAGGTGGATCTCTGATAAGACACTGAAACTGGGGGATAACAAGGCACATCTTCAGACAGGCTCTTTATAGTGTTGCACTCGGTTGTTCACATGAAAAGTCATAAATATGGTGACAGAAAATGATACCTAGATATTTTCTGGGATTTTTATTTATACTAGCTCACTCTTTTTGTCACTTACTAATGATGCCAATGGAAATAACATTTAAGGAAAACAGGTCTTGTGTAAAACTGAAGCATTCAACTACAAAAATCCACAAACAGTGCAGTCACTTCTGCAGAATGATATTTGCTGAGTGTTGGAACCTTGGCTCGTTTAACGCCATGGACAGCTCTCTTTGATGCTTTTCATAATCTGTGCAGTGGTTAGTTTGCAGATGGTGAAACACGCATTGAGTTGTCTTTAACAGCAACTCATTTCTGTCATAGTTTGTAAAATCCCATCTTTTCCAAGCTAAAACACAGTACCTCCTTGTGGCTGGGAATGATCCATATCTATCAATTTAATCTACTGGCATAGACTGGGAGGCTGATAGTGTCTGTATTTTGTCTCCTGGTGCTGTTTGTACACTCATTTTTAACTTCACTCAGCTTTTTTAGGCAGCTACCCTAGCTTAACTTGTGGTGTGTGAGCGAGCTGTGTGCACTCTGTGTCTATGTGCAGTAGTCTGTCCTGTGAGGTGACATGACAGTGAATGTGTGGACTCTCAAAGCTTGCTTTTGAGATTGTGGGGGTTATTTGTGGTCATTTTCTTGGTATTATCGTCAGCGATATATATTGCACACTCCTAGTTGGGTAATATGAAAAAGAGCTGAGAGAAAAGTTCAAACCCTGGCTACTTGTCACCTCCACACAGTTGACCAATCAGCAAGTGAGGTGGGTGATATCAGATCATTTGTTTGGAAAGGTGTGGAGGTAGGCAGTTTCTCAAGCTGCTTCACCAAGCAGTGATTAAGTATTCTGAAGTTAGGTGAAATGTGTAGTTGGGTGACCTAAATTCAGCTGGGTGTTGGAGATCCTGGTGCTTGATTGCCCCATGGTGTGGAGCTCCTCTCCTCTCCTTCCTCTCTCCATCCATCTATATGCCACCATTACACATCAATAACTGTCTCCTCTCTCCCCATAGCATCTCCTCTGTCTCCCTCCCTGTACCTTTCTGCAGGTTGCCCTGGCTCTGGAGCTCTATGTTTCTGATGAGCAGTCACTGGCCACATCAACCTGACCATTGTTTGGTTGGTTGGTTGTTGTGTCTTGTTGCTTTTCTCTTCTCTTTTCTCTCTCCTCTATCCACTCACCCCAACCAGTCGGGACAGAAGGCTGCCCACCAAGAGCTGGGGTCTGTCAGATCTTTCTTCGTTAAAGGGAGTTTTTCCTCCCCACTGTCGCCAAGTGCTTGCTATGTTTTTCCTCTATAATAGTAATAACAGTAAGGTCTAGACCTTACTTTGCTCTTTAATTTGTTTTATATGTTTAAACGGCATTGTGTACATGTTCTATGTTTTTTTGACTGTTTAATATTGGTTGATTATTGCTTTAGTCTATAGATATGTTTTTACTTTGCAGCACTTTGGGCCCTTTCTGAGTTGTAAAGTGCTATATAAATGATTTATTATTTATTATTATTATTATTACTTTGTAAAGTGTCCTGAGATGGCTTTTGTTGTGATTTGGCGCTATACAAAAAAAATTGAATTGATTGCTTGATGCGGTTCTGCTGACCCCTGTGTGTCCTCCACTGTTTCCTTGTGTCCTTCAGGATGGAGCGGATGTCTGAGGAGGCGCTGAGGCTCAACCTGCTGAAACGAGGTCTGGATTCACCCAGCGAGCGAGAGGAGGCTCTGGCCAAGCGCCATAAAATGGAGGGTCATGAGGCTATGGAGCGCCTAAAAATGCTGGCACTACTTAAGCGCAAAGACCTCGCTGACCTAGCAGCACTGGAGGTCACAGGGCCCCTGGGAGACGGGAAGGGTCCCGGAGCCAGTGCCCTCCACCACCAGAGTCTAATGAGTGCTGCTTATGAGGAGAAGCTGAATGGAAGCCTGAGGCTGGGAGGTCATGGTGGCCATGTTGGACCCAGTAAGAATGGGAAGGAGAACATCCTGGATGAGCCGGTGGATATGAGCGCTGGGAGAAGATGGTAAGAATGAACTATTTACACATTAAGAAGAAAGGGGAGCTGCTTTCATCTCTGCTGTGTAGCTCTCTACTGGCAACCCAAGGATTATATCTGAGTTAATAGGGTTTAACTATTTATCTTTTGGACTAATTAACATTTTGACAAGTTGACATCAAAAAGAATTTTTCTTATTTGGTGACCAAATAGACAGATGTATGTATTTTTAGAAAGTTTCTAAAACTTTGTAAGATCCTACAGTGAGATTGTTGTAAATAGTATTTGTGAAAGATCTGCCAAATCATTATGCCACTGTTACATCAGTATTGTAATACTAGTAGTAATGTGTTTTTCCAGCCATATTTCCCAGGGAGCCACCAGTTTGCAGGTGTACTTGCCCTTTTCCACAGCAGGCAGGTCAACTTGTCATGGTAGGAAGATCACAGCTGTTAATAATAACATTATTTTATTCAAGTGCCCCAGTAATACGGCAGCAACAAAGGCAGGACTGGAAAGTGAATTCAGTAATCATTACTTTTGTCATTTCCACCTCTAACATGTCAACGTGTGGTCGATCACCTGAGCCACTAGCAATGATAATCATGGTGATATATTTTATTGGCCAAGTATGTTACACACACACACACACACACACACACACACACACACACACACACACTGATGGTGGCGCTGTCCTTGCTTTGGCCATCGGGAGCACCTTGGGGTTCAGTGTCTTGCCCAAGGACACTTCGACATGTGGACTGGGGAGAACAGGATTTGAACCGCTGACCGCTCTACTTTCTAAGCCACTGCCATCCCTCTACGGACTCTGTCTGCCTGAAGGATTACTAACTACAGCCTTTGGTCAGAATGAGAGCCTGCACGCTGCAGATGTCAGTGGCTCTTGGTTGGACATTCCGGCTGTAAGGTGATATACAAAACACTAGGTTTTGTTTTTGTGGCAGGATCCTAACAGTTCTTAAAATTCACTGCATCTGGTGTGTAGTATTTTAGTGTCCTAGATGTGGTTTGATCAGTCTGCAGCCTCCACCGTGAAAAATGCTGCCATTATTCACATCCATCTTTGTATGTTACACAAGGCACCAAGGGGTTGAAGTTGACCCTCCAAAGTGTTGCAACGAGAGCTAGTATTTTTGCTGAAATAAGTTTGCCCCGTCCCCTGTATAAATGAGATGAGGCAAAAAAGGGGGGGGCTGGAGATCTGAGAGAGAGAGGGCTAGAGAGTGAATGAGGGGAGAGAGCAGTGTCAACAAGAACAAAGTGACTCTGAAAATTTAAACGTTATCTTGTGATTGTTTGCCAGTGGTTACTGTATAAAGCTCAAATAAACACAGCCACACCTCTGCACTCCCCTGTGGGAATAACTGTGTGAATGCAGCCAAAACACACACTTCTGTCTGTTCTGCTGTGCACCTTGTGTGTTTGCGTGTCACCCTGCCCTCAGACACACAGACCTGAAACTAGATGCACATAGTAGGTTACTGTAATTCCCGATTTCCATTTATATTTATATATATATATATATCTCATACAAAATCGGATAACGGTCATTTCATTCTCAAATTAGCGACAAGCTACACAGACGCCGTGATCAGCATCATGCCAGAAGCTGTGTAAAAAGAGCACAGCCGGCTTTTTTAAGTTCAGTGTAAAAGGGCTTAAAACAGCCGCCTTGAAGGAGGCTCAGAATACTTTGCTACGATCTCTGTGTAAAAGGGCTTACAGTGTACAATCAGAAGGTGCCTCGGTGAAAGGAAATCTCAGAATCTGCTAAATACAGACAGTTTCCCTCAAAGTGCAAAGCACTAGTAACACTCGAGAACAGAAAAGCCAGCTTAGTCTTTGCCAGAAAACATATAAAAAAGCCTGCACAGTTCTAGAACTAGATTTTGTGGACAGATGAAACCAAGATTAACGTTTACCAGAATGATGGGAAGACAGAAGTATGAAGAAGGAAAGGAAGGGGTCGTGATCCAAGGCTTTACCACACCATCTGTCAAACATGACGCAGGCAGTGTTGCAGCATGGCGATGGGTGGCTTCTAGTGGAACTGGATCACTGGTGTTTATTGATGGTGTGACTGCTGGTAGAGGTAGCAGGATGAATTCTGAGGTAAATGGCTTTATACTAGATACCCAGATTTATCCAAATGCTTAAGGCAGCTGCAGTAAATGTCTGGCAAATCAAAGGGAGGAAACTCGGCATCTGATCACGTCCATGGGTTCCAGACTTCAAGCAGTCATTGGCTGCAAAGGACTTGCATCTATATATTAAAATTTCTAGTTGTATATAATTTTATGCTGTATGTCCAGTTACTTTTGAGCCTCTGAAAACTGGGGAGTATTTATAAAAATGTCTAATTCCTAAATGGATATTTTTGTTAAACCCCTTGAATTAAAGCTGACAGTCTACTCTTTAATAACATCATTATTGCTTCAATTGAAATCCATTGTGGCGATGCAAAAGTTGCACAACAGTCCAAACACTTCACTGTAAGGGACGGACATCGCTGTAATTATATGACATCCAAACAATGCAAAACATAACAACTGGCTGGACCCAAATATTCAACTATTCAGATATATGTTGGGTAGGGAGTCAGCTTTCAATTTTAGTATTCAAATATTTGAGACAGCAGGAAGTGTCATTGCAGTCTGAGTCCAGTGATGCTGAAGAACAAGAACACAGTGGAGACGGCTTGGTCTCGCTAGCTGGTAGGGACAGGCATCATGATGGGGAGACAGCATTGTGATTTAAAACCACCTCTGAGCGCAAAGGTACAGATGCACAGAGACTTTATCAAACAACAGCCTGGAGTTTCATTGTGTAGTTCGGCCAAATGTGACAGTCCTTTTCAGCCAGTGAGGACTCTGGACTAAACCTGGTAAGACCTCAGGCTGTAATCTGAAGTTTCATTGTGTAGTTTGGACAAATGTGACAGTCCTTTTCAGCCAGTGAGGACTCTGGACTAAACCTGGTAAATCCTCAGGCTGTAATCTGAAATCATAACTATGTAGCTTGATTATTTTAAATTTTGAAATATGAAGTCATTCATCCAGTGCAGACAGGGAAGGTAGTAGAGTGGAGTGTTTGGATGAAGGAAGAGATGACTACGTGGAGCGCCTCCTTGTATTAAAGTAATTCCATCCAAAGTCTGACTAAAACTGAAACTAGTTGAACAGATGCCTGTGAGCTGTGCATCCAGAATAAGTCTGGGGCAGAGGACCATTGCCCAGTCTGTTCATCCCCTAAACCCAATTGTTGAGAACATATCCATGGCTATTAGCTTGTTTCTGTCTCGGCCAAGTAAGCATTGATGCTAAAAACACGATCGTTACTGTACTTCTGTCCTTCAGAATAGGATCCTGCATTTTACAGGGAGAAAGGGCAACTTTAGCATTCTCATTGCGCTGTTTCATCCAAGTCCCTTTGGTATAGTAATTAGTAAATGTTTATGTATTTGGATGTAATTTCACGGGCAGATTCTTAGGGACATGTACATTAATTCTACTTACACTTTGGTGGCGATCACCAAAATAAATCCCAGTGGAAAAACGCGTACAGTGTGTCGACTGGATACGTCTGTGCTGGGATCAGATTAGCTCACACAGTCCGTACGCATACACGGTGACATTAATTGTAATTTTTGTAATACAAATACAGCATTGTTATTTTTAGGTACTTATATTGGTGCTCCGTATCGGCAAGTACTCAAATGTAAGTACTTGTACTTGGTCTGGAAAAAAAAAAGGTGCATCTCTGTACTCAACATGTTGCGGAGCTGCGCATGGAACGGTAGAGAGGACTAGTGTCGTATCACAAGAGTCCATGGAGCTGTTTCTTTTTGCTCTAATCGCCACAAAAATGCATCCTTTTCTAATTAAAGGTGTGTGTGTGTGTGTGTGTGTAAATTTAACATGAAACAGGCCTTTATAGGGAGTAAGTAACAGGTTAACGTGCGTCTTCTCTGCAGCAGTGGAAGTAAATGAAGCCTTGAAAACTGATGCAAACAGGTCCTACAGGTGTCTTCACTTCTGTTGATGACTTATGACAAAAGACTGTTACTACACCCTTTGAAGTGTTGTTTACAAAAAGGAAATTAGCACAGAAAAATTATAGTGACACAAACTTTTGAATGATACTGTAAATAAGATTACACCACAGCCTTTAGAGGTTAGTTTATTATGGCTTTAAGAGTAATGCGACATTATTTATTATTCTTACCACTAGGTTGCCTCAGTGTCTGTGTGGTGTGCATGGACAGTAGTGATTTAGTCCCTGGTGGTTTAGTGGCTGGTTTCTCTCAGATGAAGTGGGTCCAATGTGCTTTTTCCTCTTTTTTTACAACCAATCTGTCACTGTTATTGTCTAATCTTAGAGGGAAAAGGTTGCTGACAAACTTTGTCAGTTTTTGTTAATGAAACCAGTACTATTCAGAACAGACACACTCTTGCACTCTAAATTGATGAAGCCCATGAATATCAAAAGCAGAAACGTATAAGGGTACATAAAAGGAGTAGTCAGAGCCTTTGGTTTAGCACTTCATGTTGAGCTTTTAGCTCTGATTAACTCTGAGATGTCTCTGCAACTCGAGTCTGCCTATGGGAAATTAAATAGATTGGACATGATTTAAAGTGCACATGTGTATGTAAGCTCCCAGAATGTATGTGGCTAGTGATGCCAGAACCAAGCCATGAATGCCAAATCAGTATGTGGAAGCCTAGAGATCTGAGTGAGGGTATAAACCCCTCCAGCTCCCGGGTCTCACCTGGTAACCACCTTGTTCAGGGAAGGGAGCACAGCGTGAGGAGACTTCCATCTGAGTACTTTTAGCTTCTCGAAGCTCTTCATCAAAGACGATATAAATTCTTATATAAAATCAGGTATTGAAATACTGGGCAAATATCAAATGCTTAGCAGAGGTGTGGCCAACACAAACAAGTATAGTCCAACCAGTAATGTGACCACATAAAGACAACACAAGCAGGCAGGTGAAATTACCTATAGCTTAATGTCCATTTTTACAGCATTAATTTAAAAACAATCATCAGTACCACTACAGTCATGTTGTACTCTGCTGAGAACACAGTCTATTTTAATACAGGTCTTTTTATCAGACTCTCATCAACTCCATTTTTCTTTTTTTTTCTTTTTTTTAATACTACTGATGCAAGTTGAGCTACCATCAACAAAGCTATTTCAGTAGCTTACACAGGAAATGATGTTTGCAATACTTTTCACCAAAAAATTCTGGTGAAGCGTTGAGTTTCGTTCAGTGCAACAAGGTAAAGTTAAGGCCTGATGTGCCTGTGGAGTTGAACTGCTCTGTTAGTGGTGTAGAAATGGACGTTACACCGAATTTATCGGGAGAACAGGTAAACATGGAAGTGTTGAGTTGGATTAACAGACAGCAGGGGGCGTTACAAATGAAGGCCTGGTTCAAACTGGAGCCCAGGATTTTATGGCTGCACACTTTATCAGTATTAGGAAATGGCCCAGGTACCTGCTACATAACTTATAAAGCTGTGTGCAGGATCCTTACCAAGGGTTTATGTCCATACGGACAAGAACAACTCTGTACGTCAAAATAACCAGAGTTATAAAACTCATTCATCACTCATTTGGGTTTGCACTCAAATTTCCCTTCATGCATCACAACTAACTTATAGATGTATACACATGGACATGCCTCAGCAGGGTCACAAAATGTTCTATAATAAATCAGCTCCAAATGCTGTGATTTGGGTTGTCCTGCATGTTTTAAAATAGAGAGATGCTTATGGAATAGTACACATGACATAGCTGACCTGATTGTTTATAACAAACAACCTCCCATGGGCAGTTTAGAGTCACCGGTCAACCTAAGCTGCATGTCTTTGGATTGTGGGAAGAAGCTGGAGAGACCCCACTCAGGCACAGGGCAGAACATGCAGACTACACACAGAAAGGCCCCGGGGTCGGCCCGGGCTCGAACCCAGAAACCTCTTGCTGTGAGGTGACAGTGCTAACCACTATGCCGCTTTGCCGCCCCTGCTGCTTCTCACTGTCTCAAAAATGTTTTCATACATGTGCAACGTTCTCTCATTAAATCTGTTTTTATAACAGGTACTTCTTTATTTTAGGTAATTTGGAATTTGTTCATAAAGATATGTGTGTAGTGTCTGTTCTTATCGTGTTGTTTGCTGCTCTCTACTACTGTTGGAACACAGAAATTTCCCCATTGTGGGATCAATAAAGTCCTACCTACCTAAAGATAAACTCCTTTGAGGGAAGGGGCGTATTTAAGCCCTTTTGTCCGTACAAGGAAGCTATAAATGAGGCCCTTGGTATCTTTAGAAACTTGAGCGTCTCCAGTAGAATTTAGGAGCAAAGGCTCTGTTGGTTTGAACACTGTTTGCCTGGTTCAACATAGTTTAATTGAAACCTATCCTGACAGCCCTGTTAGCAGCCTCTAGAAGGCACATTGTTCTCACAGCCACCTCCACCAAAGTGGTTTGAACTTCCTGGCAAACTGAGCTGTGCAACTCTCAAGTCTCCCTCAAAGCTTCATGTCCAGATAAACTTTTAATAAACTGTCTTATGTGATGATGAAGATGCATTTCAGATGTTACAAAGGATGACAAGATTTCTTGGTTTTCTTCTTTCCACCTGAAGTGATGTGGAGCATGACAGGCAGACACCATCTCCAGATGTCATCATCCTGTCAGACAATGAGGTGTCCAGCCCCAGAACAACACCTCGCCCCGAGGAGCGCCTGCACCAGGCCAACCTGGACATGTTCAAGGTAGAAACCTCGATAGCGGTCACAAAATGATGCCTTCCATGTACAAGTGTTTCCAACCTGCAGGGTCTGAAATCAGCTTTTTGACAAACCAGCGAAGTGCCTGACGGATTTAACAAATATCCATCCGCCAAACTTTTTTTTTTAATCAGCCAAAGTAATAAATTGCCGTTTTGTGTCACAAACATCTGCTTGAGGATTTCATTGAGATATGAAGGTATTCTAATGTTTCCATTGCGGTGTTGCAGCGGGGTTGGGGGGTTCTGCAGTGCTGTTCATCTGACCTGACCCTTCTGCTCTCCCTCTCCCACAGCAGCAGCATGTCACCTGCTGCCCTCCTCCTACATCTCTCTCATCCTGACCCTCTCTCGCTGCTTCAGCTACACTGGCTGAAACCAGTCTAAATCCAAAACGAATAAACTAGATCGCCAATCACACCGATCAGACTCATGAGCTTTCCCACGTGTGTTTTTTGATATTCTCCTTCACTGAGAACATGGAACATTCAGCATCTGAGTTTGTGGACTAGTATTCGGTTTATCCACTTGCAGAGCCGTCCATATAGACCCACGCCGCGTACAGCGTGCTGACCACATCAGCAGCTGTATTCTAGTGTTAGCTTAGCCAGCCTTACTAGTTTGCTAATAACAGAATCTGACAGCGTTGTGTTAAAAAACAAACACGGGGTGGTGGAGCTCTTCACAGATGGTGCGTTGTCATGTGCATGTCTGTGTGTGAGAGAGAAACAGAGCAGTGCACGGAGGGACTGAGCACAACACTAATAGGATTTATCCTATTTTAAATCAATATGTGGCAGGCAGTGTTGATACTGATGTGGTCTTCATAAATAAGTCAATATATGGGAAACACTTATGCTAAATACATACCCAAAGAGGCCAGAGCAAAATATGAAGCAGGGTTATTTTAACAGCCCGTATCAATCAGCAGGTAACACATTTATTAAATTCATTTTTTATTAAAATTTAAAAGCCAAAATACAATTCTATAAAAAATAAATTTGAAATTTTGTAAACCCATTGGTTGCTTAATCATTTGAAGCAACTTGAAGCTCCTCCTGAGACACCGCTCTCTACCACCATCACTCACTTCTCTCCGGTCTGTGTCGGCGTGTGGTGCATGACTACGCACCAGCCCGTATTCCATGGGGACCCAATGCTACTCTGCCTCTTAATGGCTATGGTTACACTGTGACACAGAAGCAGGGCACCCACTCTCAGGATACCGGTAGTCTTCTGAGATCTAGTCGCCAAATGGAAAATCTACGGGCATTTGGTGGCTGCTGGGTGTTAATTTCCTACCCTGCCAACATGTGTAACAGGTCACTGCCATTGCTGTCAAAGTGAATGTCTACAGACTCATCAAATAACGAGCACATTAGGAAGTGACTGAAGCCACAGAGCATGTCCAAACAGGGCTTCATTACAGTGGGCTTTCTGTGGCACATCACGTGGCTGCTCTTAGCCCCTTTAAAGCCTTTAATAAAGAGTGTATGTAGGCAGGCTGTTTTAGTTCTGAGGTGTTCAGTAAGTTGCCTTAAATGTGCCATCTGGATGCCATGTGTCACTTGTGACTGTGTGTGCGTTCCAGGGGAAGTCAGGAGAGGAGAGGCAGCAGATGATCAAGGCTCTGAGAGAGGAGCTGCGTCTGGAGGAGGCTCGCCTGGTGCTGCTCAAGAAGCTCAGGCAGAGCCAGATGCAGAAGGAGAACGTGGTGCAGAAGGTCAGTTGCTGCTGCTGATTGCCTCACGTTCACTGGCACAGACCCACAGCCAACGCCGTGCACCGCTGGCTGTTCACTGCCTGCCTCTGCCTGACTGTTGACTATTCAGCGGTGGAATGTTGTATAATTGTTTTACTCCACTACTTTATGCTTCTGCTGATTTTCTTGTTGGAAAAATCAATCAGCAACAAATGGAAGCAAAATGAATAAAAACAGACATAACAAAGCTACAAAGAGATGCAATTTGCAAAGCAACTTTATTTATATAGCAAATTTCATACGCAGAGGCTATTCAGAGTGCTTTACAGAGGCAAGGAAAACAGTAACAGCATTAAAACCAGAATGAAACCAGTTAAAACAGAGTGAACATAAAACATTAAAATGAGATCAAATGAAAAAGAACAAAACCGCAAAATACACAGAAATCTAGCAGTTACAGTATAGAAGGTTCGGCCTAGAACCCAGTCAGCCGAAGGCCCAGGAGAACGGTTTTCAGTTGAGACTTGAGGGCAGCCAAGTTGGTTCATGTCTGAGGTCCTCAGGAAGCTGGTTCCATCTGTGTGCAGCACAGTAACTGGTTCTGACCTGAGCCTCTACCAGCTGACTGCTTCCTAAGGACCTGAGCCCTGCTGGGTTTGGAGTCTTCAGGGAGGTCAGAGATGTATTTTGGCCCCACACCTCTGAGTGATTTATAAACAAGCAGGAAGCACTTCAAAATCGAGTCTGTAGTAAAGTGGTAGCCAGTGGAAGGATTTAAGAACAGAAGTGATGTGCTCAGTTCTCCTGGTTCTGGTTAAAACTCTGTAATAATCAATAAAAATCCATGCTCAGGAGCAACTGTCAAACATTCACTTCACTGGACATTGGAAATCAGCTGTACATTCTAATTTTACTTGACATCAATTAGTTTCACCACCATGTGGGCCCAGTTGAGCAAGTCGATGCTGTAACTTGGTGGAAATTATGATTTTATTAATAACTGTCAAAGTTATTGTAGCTTTGCCCTTTTCTTTAGTTTGAAAGTATTAAAAGCCTCTGCGTGTTTGTGGTGCTGAACAAGTTATTTAAGGGCAGAAAGGACACATTTCTGAATGCATTTTATGTTTGGTGACTTGTTTATTGTGTAAATGAAAAGTATTGGTATTTAAATCAACTGCCAAGCTTTACTGTGTCCAGATAAAATCCACAGTGCATCTTTAATATGCACACAGTCAGGAGCCTGGATGGGTTCATGTAGTAGCAGACAGGGTGGTCACTGTGAAGAATTAATATCAGCCCAGTAACGTCTCCTCTCCTGTACAAGAAGGACGATGATGTTAGAGCTGTCAGGTAGAACAATGACGGTGGTCCTGGATAGCAGTTGTGAAGAAGTGCAAGAGGGAGGTCCTGCAGGGCTGGCTCTCTTTTATTTAAGTTACAGTAAGAACAACGGACTCTGTGATGAGCTAATCTCCTTAGATAAAATATTGTGTGTACTCATCCTGGTATAACAAGCTCAAGTGTCTGATACTATACAGAAACAAATGGCTGTCTGGATGTTTAAAAAACATTTAGAAGACTTTTGTGTGCTGTAAAAATTGATGTCACTATTTATAACAAATATGTGATCATTATTAAATTAGTTAAAGTCACCGTCATGGTGAGCCAAAGTAAAGATTGGCTGCGATCATGGTGTAAGTTGTAAATGAGTACTGTAGTAGCATCTCCGGTATTGGATAGAATGTGAAGAAGACCTCATCTGTAGCATGAGCATGGCAGGGTCTGTTAGCGTTACTGAAGCCTGGCCTGCTATATTGTGTTGATGGCCGTGTGCAGGTCCCGGTGGTCCAGAACGCCGCGTCCTCTGTGCAGCCTCCTCCCATCCACAGCTCTCCTGGCCTGGGGAAGCTACCTGTGAGACCCGGCCTGCACAACCCTGAACCCCAGAACCTCCGTACTGCACAGGTTTGTGTTTTTCCCACACACGCGAGCAGCATTTTAACTTCTACAGCTCCACCTGTTCAGTTCAGTTCAGTGTAGTCAGCTGACCTAACAGCTCTGTGTTACACTAAATCACCAGAATGTCTTCAAGTACAGCTACATTACTTAAGCAAGTTCAAATTTGAAGTCTGAAATGTCCGTTTCCCCTTAAATGCACAGCATCTGCGTATCCATTCAACCCTGTTCCTTGTGTTGATATTGCGATCAGTACCTCAAATCACAGTTTGTAAAGTTGCACTTCCAGACACTGGAAGCACATAAACCAACACGGCTTTATTTTTAATAATTATTTGCATCTGCATTTCTTTCATATTCTTTTTGTAAATTCATTTTGTAATTGTCCAGGTTACAGTGAGAATGTGTCATAATTTGTAGAAAAGGCTGGCTAGTGTACACTCACCAGCCACTATTGGCTACACCTGAATGCACGTCAACATTTTGAGCTTGTTAAGGTGGAAGTGTTGCATTCAATTGCATATAGTTGTACACGTGTCCCTAATAAAGTGGCTGATGAGTGTACATGTTTGGGGGAAAGTGGAAATTGTGTAAATATCCTCAGTTGGTATTCTTTCTTCCTGTCACAGCGTGATTTCTGTCTGATAGAAACCAATGACGGCAGTTGTTTTAAATCATGCTTCCTTTGTCAGACCTACACGTTACACTGATCCGGTAATTTTAGCTAAATAATGAATGAGAACAAAATGTATTTGTGGTGGTGATTTAGTTGAATCGGGTATTTGTCCTGGTATAAAGCTAATGTAGTATCAGATCAGTCCAATCAGCTGCAGTGTCCAACCACTAACAGCATGTCGGTCCGATAAAAGACCTACTCAAAGGATGGTCTCACATCCTCATTCATGTCTCTTCCAAGCAGCCTCCTCCCTCCTTGCTCCTCTGAACGACAGTAAGGGAATTGAGATGTCCTTTGTTATGGTAGACTGAAAAGCTTTCCAAGTCATCCGAGCAGAGTGAGGAGATTCTGGCTCTATCTCAGATTTATTATATGCATCCATGTTTTACTCACTTGCATCACTTCCTGTCATCTTAGTCCCACCCACTTAAGGTGCAAGGAAAAGATAGAAAGAGAAAGGAGAGAGGAATCAAGGAAATGTGTTCAGAAGACATGAGATGTCCATCTGATTCCTGATAAAGGGACATGTTGGTCCATTAAACACTTCCACAAATGATGGTGCTTTGTATCCTTTCTCGTGGTTCCTCAGAGCAGATATCCTGGGATGTCCTCCATCCTCATTCAAGTGAAATGACTTTCAGTGAGAAAACAATCATATAAGAGACTTGAGATGCAGCCAGTGAGAAGGTGCCATGTTTACTAGGCAGGGAGGACCTAAGAAAAACATCAATCCACACTAGGGATGTCTTTTTTTTCCCCTGTCGGTTTTCTATCCGTCTCTTGTGAGTCCCCTGACTTCGTTGAGATCCAGTCCTGTATCACTGAAGGACTTGGTTAACATAGCAAAAAGCATCCTTGTAAAAGCTTGGTTTTGTGGCTGGGGCTCCTTGTTTGCTAGTCTAGACTATTTAACATAAATTTGGCTTTGAGTGCAGCATCTCATTTGGAAGAATCCTACCAGAAAACAAAGCAGAGTCGTCTTTTCCACAGGTGAAAGTCAAAGTCATAATCCTGAGGCTTAGGTTCTTCAGAGGTCTCATCATCCCAGTATTTTCTTAACATTTTCTTCAGCTCTCTGAGTGCAGAGACAGAAGGCTGCTACGTTGGCGTAGTCTGACAGTAGGACTGGTTTTAGTTTAGAGAATGAAAGGGTTAATCGAAGGTCCACTGATTATGAGACAGCCTCTTGCTGGAAGCCTTTGTTCTTCATAACGTAGTTCTGCTGCTCCATTACATGTTGAGATGGTATTAAATATTCAGCAGATCTGTGTGTGTGCATGTGTTCTTGTACTTGCTATATAGTGAAGACCAAAAAAAGTATTTTTTGCTCACTGGTCCTCACTCTTCTGAAACACCTTTGTGAGTAAGACTTGGTTTTAGGGTTCAGGTTACAGTTAGGTTTAGGTTATGGTGGGGTATTAGGGTTTAGGGTTAGGCATTTAGTTCTGATGGTTAGGGACAGGGTGAGGGCCTAGGCAATACACTGTATTAATAAGTGTCCTCACAGAGATGGAAGTGTGTGCGTCCCTGCGTGCATGGTGATATTTTGCCTGGTTTGTCACCAGGCCACTGCTGCCCCCTGCTGCCCACACTGTGTATCATATCTGTCTAAACACTAATGGAGCTGTGTACAACATGAAGGGACAGCTCCTGGTGTAATGTTGCTGCTGGATGCACCCTCAACCTGGTCTGTGTAAAAAAAAAAAATGTCACCAGAAGTGCCTCGTTCATTAAGAGATTAACACAGTATTATGCACTGAGCTGTTTATTGGTTTCACATGCTAATACGACCATGTTTTTTATTTTGTTGTCTTACTGATAGGTTTATAATAGCTTGTACACCCAGTTTATATCAGCAATAATAGGCTAATTATTAGAAACACTTTTCAGTGTAACACAGCACTAATGAACACCTCTTTAAATAAGTTTGGCCAAAAAGCATTGGACTTGCTGTTTAATGCAGAACTGCTGGATTAGACTTTGTTTTAGTTAGGTGAACCTGTCCAATTAGGCACTGAGTCTGCATTGAGTAAAGACAGAAGAAGTCAGCAATCATTCAGTGAAATTTAGTCAAATCTGCTTATTCAATCCAAATCCCTTATTTAATCAGTTAAAGTTTAGCTGTCAAAAGTGATCTACGTTATGCAGACATGCTGGCAGTGGCCCTCTGTGTGTTAGCAACCTGTAGCTTCGACCTCCGAGCATAGCAGGAGGTAGCCTATGGAATAAGTATAGTTTATAGTTCACCAATTACAGTCACAGCTGTTTATATTGGAGCTGTACAGGGCTCCATTCTTAGCATGGGGACATCAGCTTGATTTTATTGCTGAAGAGAGGAGACACAGCTGGAGGTGTGTTTTGCTCCTTCAGAGCAAAACGTACCTGAGCACCATGTCACTGTTAAATGGTCTTATATTTGTACAGCACCTTTCTATGCTTTACAGCACACTCAAAGCGCTTTCACACTATTTGGCCATTCACCCAATCACTCACACACCGGTGTCATCACCGGGAGCAACTGGGGGTTCAATGTCTTGCTCAAGGACACTTTGACACGTTGACTGGACAAGCCGGGGATTGAACCATTAATCCTCCGGTTAGGAAATGACCCGCTCTACCTCCTGAGCCACAGCCGCCCCTCGCTGACCAGCTGCGTTAAAACTGAACCAAAGTGCATGTATTTCTTACCTGTGATATTATGATGGAGGTTTGTCATTTAAACCATAAAATTGATTCAGTATATTTGTGTCACAAGGTCTGAATGTATACATTGTGGAACAGGTTTATGAACCAGTATTTAACAGTATTTTAATCTGGTCACATGACTACATTGGCTTTATCATGTGCACATCACTAATGGTCTAACAGAACTGACTCAGAAGAACAACTTGTATAACAATAGAAATGTGGAAGGCAGCACAGGACAAAGTAATGCTCATACTGCAGCAGGCACACACACAGTCAGGTAGTGAGTGGCCTTATTTACCTGAGAGAAAGACGGGCCATTATTTACTCTGACTTTACCTAGAGATTAGAGACAAGCCTTTATTTGTAATGTCCCCCGGTTCCTATTAATCCCAACTCAACACTTCCTCCCTGTTTACCTATCGTCCTGATTAATTCAGTGTCATATCTGTTTGCACAGCACTAACTGATCAGCTCAACTACAGAGGCGCATCAGGCCTTTAGTTTGTCTGAGCATTTGTCTGAGCATTGTCACATCAGTGTTGAATGTATAAACACCAGAACTGCTGTTCTGTTGGTGGTAGCTAAACAAAGAAGGAAGAACAACTGGAGTTAATGAGTCTGAAACTATGAATTGTGTTAGAAATAGAAAGCGATCTCAGTAGAGTGGTAAGTGTAGCATAACTGTAGTTGTACTTATGAGTTTGTGTTATGGAATATACTGAATTTATCTTGTAAATGCAGTTTTCTTTACTGATACTGACCCACCTTTATTTACGTATGATGTTCCATGATGATGGTCTTTTCTCTTCTGTAGGGGCATACAGTCATAAGATCAGCAGCTAATGCCAGCCTGCCACCCATGCTGATGTCCCAAAGAGTGATAGCCCCAAACCCTGCCCAGCTTCAGGGCCAGAGGGTCTCCTCCAAGCCTGGGATGTCTCGCTCCAGCTCCAGCAGCATGGCCAGTGCTGTCAGCTACCAACAGGTGTGGGTTTGTATCATGCACTGAGGTCTGCACTGCCTTCAGTAATGTCATACTGTACTGACAGTTTAACTTAAAGCATGAGGAAAAAAGACAAAAACCAAATCCTTTGGGTAGAGCTCCAGGCACTGCGCATCACCTGGGACGGTATGTAAAACCTAAATTAAAACAGAAAACAGTGATGTGTAAATCTTCTGCGTCCTATGTTACACTAAATCATGATGCAGTCACCTGTTGACATCACCTGGTTCACATGGAACCATCCTTTCATTGTTTTACCTTGTTACTGGCCGTGAAATGCAGCCGACCCGACTTTTATTGGAATGTGTTGCAGCATCAGAAATGAAGTGAGCGTTTATTTTGAACAAAGCAGTGTTCTCATGTGAGTTTTTATAGTGAAAAATTAATTTTTCCAAGCAGTGGAACGTGTCTTCCTGCAGGCTAGCCAGCAGGTAGCAGCTTCCCAGCGCTCTGGCTCCAGTGCCATGTACATGAATCTGGCTCACATGCAGGCCGCAGCGGCAGCGGCGGGGGGCGGTCAGCTAGCGGAGGTGTGAGTTCACTGGGCGACCAGGCCAGCAGCCAGGCAGCAGCCAAGCTGGCCCTGAGGAAGCAGCTGGAGAAAACCCTGCTGGAGATCCCTCCACCCAAACCCCCCGCCCCGCTTCTCCACTTCTTGCCTTCTGCTGCCAACAGCGAGTTCATCTACATGGTGGGCCTGGAGGAGGTGGTACAGAGTGTGCTCGACAGTCAGGGTAAGCAGCTGACACTCGGGGAGATCACCCATATCATTCTCTTCCATTGTGAACATAAAACTAAGATCAGAATGATGGCTAAAAGAAGCACTAATGTCAGGGTGTAAGAGGCTACTTGTTTTAGGCAGCGTTCCAGATTGTAAAACTAAACCTTACTGACTGTGTAATCAAAAGCTTAAAGGGCACTGCAGTGCTTTCCCCTTCTCCGTCTGAGAAGAATGTGAGAGTACATGTACAGTCAAAGGGTCATAGCTCAGTCAGTCTTGCTGCTGTTTGTAAAAGTAAAGGGTGGTTCTGTGAAGTTAGTTTCTGTTCTTTTGCTGCAGTTAGATGTGGATACTTTAAGCTAACTTTTTTTTTTACAAACTAACTTGGTAGTAGTGAGATGAAGTTGTTGCTGTTGGAAAGCTGCACCAGTGAGAAAGTGGCCGTGTTGCACTGCCTACACACAGTACGTCACTGTGTTGGTAAGCTGAAGCGGACTCTTCTCTGTAGGTAAACTCAGAGGGACACTGGCCCGCATGGAGCCTTTCTTCTGCGCCCAATGCAGAACCGACTTCACCCCTCACTGGAAGCAAGAGAAGAGTGGGCGAATCCTCTGTGAGCAGTGCATGACATCCAATCAGAAGAAGGCTCTGAAGGCAGAGCACACCAACAGGCTGAAGAACGCCTTTGTTAAGGCCCTGCAGCAGGAGCAGGTCCGCGCCACTCTAGTTGTATACTTACATTCATATCATATCATTACAGTATAAACATTGTTTTATTGCCCATCTCTACGCCGTAGGGAATAGATGAATGTAATAATCCATGTAAAGACCTGAATGTGCATGTGCCTCCATGTCAGGAGATCGAACAGAGGCTGCAGCAGCAGGCGGCCCTCTCTCCCAGCTCGGCCCCTACTGGCCCCAGCGCCTCCAAGACTGACTCCATGATCCGACATCATGCCCTCCGCCAGGTACACTGTTGCGTGCCACTGGACGGCCCTCCTCCTCGCCTGTATTATCATATTAGTTTGGAACCGGCCTTAAAAAACTGCTCCTGAATGCGGGAGTTAACTAACGATTATATCGTTATGTCATGAGTTCATTGATTGTTTTTCTGTTGAATTGACTGAGTTGTTTGCTTAATGTCACTGGTCCTGACAAACTTCAAAGGCTATTTAAAACATTAATAGCCAAACTACCTTTGTAAATTCATAACTACATAAAACAAAGAAATGCGCCGTAATCAGGTGTGTTGTCTGGATTGTCCTCAGGCCCCCCAGCCCCAGGCCTCACTGCAGCGAGGTCTGTCCAACTCAGCACAAGGCGTCTTGTCCAACTTCGCCCAGGCTTCCCAGCTGTCAGTGGCCAGTAGCCTCATGGGAATGACTAGTGCTAAGCACTGTGGCAGCGGTGGAGGCAGCAGTAGCAGCAATAGACTGCAGCATGACAGCCGCCGGCAGATCTACAACATCCCAGGTACGCGCTGTACACCATCTACTGCATGTCTGTGTGATGGAGTCACCTCGTGTTCACCAGGGATGTTCTGGTCATAGTCCTTTAATATTCAGTTCAGTGCACATTTGCAGAGCACTCACTGCACCAGTGCAGCATGCTCACCAGCATGAGGAACACTTTTTTTATTCTCAGCAGTTCTATGTTTCCACCCACACTTTCAGTCTCATCTCTTCTTCTTTGGCATTCATTGATTTATTTCTTCATTTATCATAAAATCAACATTTCCTGTTAGCATTTTACATTTAAAAGCCGAGCAGGAAGAGA
>NW_018128307.1:153778-163081 GCF_001952655.1 Monopterus albus
GCAGGAAGTGTTTTAATACTGAACAAAGGACAACAGCAGAAAGGTAACTGATTAGAGAGTATTCCTGTCAAGCAGTAAACTGAGAGCAGCGGAGAGGTGAGGTGATCACGACAGTGGAGTCACACTGAAGAAGTGTTGAGTGGGTCAGAAAGGAGGGAGATGCGCAATGAAATAATGAGAAGTAAGCTGTGTTCGGACGACGAACCTGTCTGCGCTCGTGGCCCGGTTCAAAAATGTTCTTTCAACGGTTGCCCCGACCACTGTTTGAAATGTGATGGATACTCTGGAGCCTAAAGCTGAAGTAAGCCGGTGTCAGACTTTACAGTATCTTTTTGATGTGTCTGTCTTGTTCTCACAGGGTTAAACATTGCCTATCTGAACCCAGCGGCAGTTGGAGCCCATAAGAGCTCCAGCTTAGCAGACCGGCAGAGAGAGTACCTGTTGGACATGATCCCGCCTCGATCCATATCGCAGTCCATCACCGGACAGAAATGAGCACTGGCCGGCCCTACTGCCCCTTTGATGCCACCCCATCTTGCCTTCTTACCCCTGATGCCGAAGCACTCCCAAATCAACCAACATCCCCACCCGCCCATAGCATGCAGTGCCTGTCCGTGTGCCTACCCATGAAACCCCACCACCGAGTCGGAGAAAGACACTAACCTGTCAGTGCATCTCAAATGTTCTTATTATGGTAAAACTCTTTGTCAGCATTGTTTAACCGTTATAATTCCCATTATTATCGCTGTTGAGAGCACTATTATTATACTTGCAGCTACTGTTTTTGCTTCAGTTACTCATTATGCTTTTTTCTTTTCTAATTGTTTGGTCCATTTTGTTTCTTTGCCATCTCTCCTTTACTACGGGGAGTGACGGTGGATCATTGTAGGGTCGATTCAGGCCACGATCATATAGGATTTTTTTTCCTCCACTCCGTTACCGAGCTTGGATGTGACTTGCTAGTGACAGAAGATCAACAGGGTGCATTGTGGTTGCTATGCAACATAAAGTTTAACAACTTTGAAGCTTTGTAAGAAGTGTTAGCTCGCTAACTTGAAGTAACAAAGTGGAAAATGCTGATAGGAGCAAAAACAGACAATATTAAGTTAGTCATTGCTCTGCTTGCTCTTGAAAAGGGAATAGAGAGCCTGTTCTAAAGGAGGAGGATGTGAACAGGGGAAGGGCATGCAGGCGAGAGCGAAGCACCGCACTTGTCATCACATCAGAGGGACCTTTTCAAGAGCTGCTTTTGCACCGACACACAGCTAAAGCTCAGCTTGGAGTTCAGGCCGGCGTCAGAGCTAACGAAGTGGAAACAACTGACATAAGAGAATCCTATGTGATCAGCTAGTCGCTGCCCACCATCCCTCATCCAAAGTTCGTCATTGGTTCCTTCATTTCAGACGTCAGTCTCCCATTACAGATGTGAACCAGGTGGATGTACGTGGGACTTGGTGTAGTTGTACCAGTCAGAGCAGACAGACACGGCACCATCTCCACTGAGCAGTTCAGCTGTTCATACAGACTGCAGTGAGGAGTGAGCTGATAGACAGGAGGATGTCGTCTCCGCACTCACCCAGCATTCACGGGGGTGACGGGCTCCACTCCTGGTTCCATCCCATCCCGCTTCCTACCACTGGCCCCTCCGTGGCCCCCCTCAGCATCTCTGATTATCCAGTATGCACAGACTGAACCCTTTTCACCCGGCAACCCCTCCTGGCATCACATGTTATGAACTCAAATCTGTAGGTGTAAACACATTTTGTGTCCAAGCCACAGGTTCTGTACCTAGAAACATACAAATCTGGGGTTGTTTTCTTCTTCTCTTAGTTTTTATATTGTTTTCTGGTTGTCACCCACCCTTCAAAAAAAAAAAACTTTCTTTATTTTGCTATGTTTATTTGTTTGTTTTTGCGGCGTCTCCTAATGAAATGGCGGCATACCTGAGAGGTATTAGCCCCTGGAGACGATAATAATCAACATAGCTAAAACTATTGAAATATCTGTATGGAGTATGTATAGATACCTAGCTTCAGAGAAAAAAAAGGATGTGGATTATATGTTTTATGGGAGAGACATGGATCAATCATTGTGTGTGCACTCTGCACACAAGTCACCTCACTCCAGAGGAGCACTTTGCATATTTCCAATTGGAAAAACAAGGAGGTAAAGAATGTTACAAATGAGTGGCGAAGGTCTGGATACTGGCTGATGGCAGATTGGAGTCAGAGGACATGCCACTGAGGTGTGTTTTAATGGATCATGAATGGGTTCATCCTAAATGACTTTGCCAGTGTTGATAAATGTTGGAGTGTACATGTGGGTCTCCACAATCCCCCCCACCCCCCCGGTGCCCAGTGCACTGGGTCGCAGGCAGCCGTAAGCTGCCGCTGGCCTGAGTACAGATGCCAGCATCAGAAGAAGCTGACCCCTCTGTCTGATAAACCCAGCAGTAACTCAGTAATTCAGTATTCGCTTCACACAAGGTCCTTCCATGATGAGTGATTTCAGCCAGGCAGTGAATGGTTCCCTCCTCTGTGGACAAGGTGAATCCTGCTCGGTTAAGGCAATTTAGGTGCATTTGTTGTTGTTTGTGGCCTCAGCACTGGGCTCCATGATTCAGTTAATGCAAACCTTAACACATTTTCCTGATCTGCCTGTTTGCACAGTGTGTCAGCATTTCTTCAGTGTGACTGAATCATAGAGCATCAGAGTGCTGAGCTCACAAACGGAGCTATCGCTGCCCACGCTTATTAAGCACAGGCCTTCAGTCAGTAGTGCCACAAACCAGCAATAAGTGGCAGTAAGTAGTTCTTGCAAAGCGTTGAGCTGTGTTTGGGATCATCATCCTGCTGTAGTCTGAATCCTTCTTTTCAGACATGCAGACCAGAAGTCGGGGATAGTCGATTCAGGTGTCCAACACCTCCTGACTTCCCACCACCATGCTCTGAGCCCGCTATTAGGCGGCATACCTCACAGAATGTTTGCTGACTGGAGTTTTGTGTTCTTTACTTAGCAGATTCTCTACTGTTCATTGAACAAAGCTTGATGTATTGATCTTCTTTGGGTATACAACAGATCCACAAAGGCTTAGAGCGCTGCGCATTGCCCTTTAAGAAACCTTCAGTCTAGCCATGATTTAGCTCTGATGCTGTGTTTCCCACTACCACAGTGCTACTTGCTAAGCAATGTTCTGCTGGAAACCTGTGGCGCAGCCATATTTATAACAAGTAGTAATTATAAATCAATAATATACTTTATTTATAGAGCAGTATAGTACAGAAGAAAAGTACAAAATAATATAAAACACTCAAAACAGCACAATGAGGAGCAGAGGGAACATCAGATCTGTCATCAGAGGCAGTGCTAAACAGGTGGGGTTCGAGCAGTTGTCTGAAGGCGGACAAGTTGGTAGTCAGAAGTCGGAGGGTGGAGGACAAGTCTCTGAGTAGATCAGACTGTCATGTGTCCAGTGGACAGGATACATGGGAGCTCTGGCCTTTAGCACAAAGGAGTCAACATGGAAAACCACAGGCTTACTTAAATTTGTTTGCTGACCTAGAAATGATGCAAAATCTTAAATATTTCTTCCTCATTTTACATGTTCTTGGGTTTTTGTTTTGAAATCCTCAAACGTTTTAGTTATTTCCTGGTTTACATGATCAAACCAAATGAGGGCTCTGTGTTTTTTATGATTGATGATTTCATTGTGATATCTCCAGCTGCGCTGACATCGCGCACGCGTAAGCAGGAGAGAGAGTAACTCATCACTGGTTTCCTCAGGAGTTCACAGTAGCTCAGGTGTTTCAAGCAGTGTTTGGTCAGCGTGCAGTATTATCCATGGACAGGGTGACTCTGCAGAGGAGGGCTCAGACAGGCAGCTGACACAGATCGGAGCGGGCCATCCAACACATTTCAGTCTGACGAGGAGGAGAAAGCCTCAAAATGCAAAGAAGTCTCAAGCTTTTATTTGTAAACGCACCATGCAAAGACTCGATGGCACCTGATTGAAAGTCCAGTCCATGTCAGACATTTTCCAGACAATCAGACTGTGGTGAAACATCGCACAGGTTCATCACTGACATGAGACCAGCACTGCTGCTGAGGCTTGCAGGTGGCTTAACACATTGTCTGGCAGCCATATTGGATTCCTTCAGTTACCGTGCAACAGCTGATTTATCTCTAGCAAAATGTTGATCTGTTCTGTTCTGTGCACATTTTATGTTTAGATAATATCCGCCTCTTGGCTGTCTGTGTGTCTGGTTACATTACAATCAGCCACAGCCACCGGACTCTAAGGACAAGGTCGGCCATTTTCTATACAAGCAGCATTTTAATTGCTGTCCAGTCAGAGACTAAAACCAGCAGTGATTTTCCTCTGCTCACCACTGATGTCCGTCAGTCCTGGGTTAAATAATCTGTCTGTGCCATAGACTGCAGCCATAACAGTTTACACAAGTTGAAGTAAGCAAGAGTCAAGGGCCCATGCACGAGATCTCTGGATGTTCTTAACAAATTTTGGGGTTTGGTGTTTCATAATGAGGAAACGTTGCTCACACAACACGGTTTCACCGATGCAACGGTGGAGGTCAGTGGCACAGAAGAATAAGCTAATCCAGAACTGACAGACGTTAACGGTGAGTAGAGGCAGGAAATGTAGAAAATGGCCGACTTTTTCCTTTGACTTTTCACCCACCTTATTGCACACACTTGTTTCAAAGTGTAACGTTCGCCACTTTGGTGTTTGTCCTGCAAAACTAGTGGCTTTCAGAGAAGCTGAAGTGGTAGTCGAAACCCCTTTCTAAGAAATAAACATTCATGTGAGTGTGTGGAACTCACCGGTCTTGTCCTGATTTAAACATAACCGATGTGCACAGTAGTAGAGGCTAACAGCACTAGTGTCCATTTTGGTTGTTTTGTTGAATTAGGCCACCAGCTAGTTGGCTAAGACAGCTAGCCAAGGCTCACCGCTGTTCCACTTCTTTCCCAGTGAGGGCGTCCGTCTTTGCTCTGTGTGAAAAGTGTCAAGTGCCCTTCAAATTGCTAGTAAACTCTAAACACTCCAGATTTAACAGGGTCATATTAATCACGTGTCCTTTATTCGGTCATGAGCCATTGTGTTTTTTCTTGCTAGTGCAGCAGCACAGTTTGTTTTTGAAAGCTGAAGGAAAGATCGCCTTTATGGAAACAACCCACTGCCTGGCTGAGCTGGTGAGGCAGAGCCTGTGAGCTCCTCGGGGTCATTTAGGATAAACCCAGGACAGTACCACGCTGGTGCACTGTCTACTGGACAGACTGCTCACTCTGACTAGAACTTTATGAAACCGATCCTGAGCCGACTCTGTTTAATGACTGCCAGTCAGTTCTGCTGTGATGTCTCTGATGGAGCTCCGCACGGTTGAGAGGTTTGTGCTGCAACCCGTCAAGTTCCATTTCACTGTTACACCTCCATTGTCCCTGAGCAGCAATTGGTTGGTGGGGTTTTTCCAGCCGGACTATCAGATGGGGGCACGTCATGTCCAAGGGCTCCTGCCTGCCCAGCCCCGTGTCACAGTAGTCTGATGATAAACAGCCCAGTGAAGTGGAAGGTTTACGCCAGAACTGAACTACCTAGGATTTAATTCAGAGATGTAAACTAAAGTTTACACTTGGAAAACACTTGATTATATTGAAAACACAAATTTGTTTTTCCTTTAGAACAGTTGAAATTTGATGTTGAGGTATTTTCATTAATTTTTACCATCTGGGGTATATTGGTTCCTTTCCGATGTTTCATCATGCATCTCCATTTGCTGCCATGCTGAAGGTGAAGATTAAAAAAAGCTCCTGTCTCTCTCGCTCTTCTGCAGACACATCCATGTATTTGGACTGCAGATTCCTTTCAAATTTAAATTTTTAGATTTCAGATGTCATTCTATTTCTGATGTCTCAATTGAGTTCTGTTTTCTTTCTATTCCAATTTAAAAAAATAAACATGTATTGACTGAGATAAATGACACTATTTGCTAGGTTTGAAGTAATAATGACTTATTGTACATAAGCATTTTTTCCTCCCTTGTACTGAAAAAACAAATTAAATGGTTGTATATTGTGTAGAAAAGCAAACAAAAAGCCATGAATATTGTGAAGCTTGTCATTTTGTTTTGTGATCACTGTGTATTATTGTGTTATAAATGTGTGGACTAGTTTGAGTTTGCAGGAAAGTGCTCACTGGTTCAGCCGGTCATCAGGCAGTCGCCTTACACATCTGAGCATTGCTTCTAAAACGGAAGAACTCTGGTAGAGCTGAGTTTGCTTTCTTTCCTGCAGAAACATTTCCTGAACCTGCTCTAGATTAAAGCGCTTTGAATGTTTCACAGTGTGCTAGATGGACCCTCCTGATCTGATTTGGCCTGGGGTCTGACACCAATACTGGCTTCTCACCTGAAAGACCAGACTGGCATTTTAGCATGGTCACCATAAATCAGCTTTAATCCATTGGCACCGGCTAACGTCGTGTGTCCACACAGTCAGGCAGCCATTGGCTCCCTGTAAACCACTGGGATGAGCTGGATGGGACAGTGGATGCTGAAGCATTTATGCCGCTCACAGCAACGAAGAGTGACTTTTAAAAAGTCGAGTAACGGCTCTTTCCACAATTCGTGGTTTCCGCTGTCCTGTTGCGTTGAAGAATCCACATAAGGCACTGGAGGCAGTACTCATGAGGATGATGTCTTCAGGAGAAGAGTTCAGGATAACGGGGATACCGATTGTGGAAGGAGACGGAGCTGTTGTGCCGGCCATCTTTCAGCACTGTGAGCAGTGCACACATCTCAAAACGTAAACAAATAAAAGCCAAACTAGGTCATGTTTGTTAGTGAGAATGTGTTGTGTGTTTTGGTGAGCTGACCATTAGATCCCAGTGTCCTAGACAGCTGTCTGGTAAAGGTCTTTAGACCTCTGTGATCCTAGCTTGTTTCAGGAGGACTACTTGTTCTTCACCGTGGTACACGTGGCCTGCCCGTGCTTTCTCGGGCCCGTTCTTGCCAAGAAGCAGCCAACTGTGGAGTAACACTGTTGCCATAAAAATACTTCATCTGATGCAGAGGTTTGGCACTAAATATTCGCCATGTGTCTGTGCTCTTACAGCGGCGAAACGCTGGGCTGACCTTTTGGGATGCCTTTTTGTTAAATGGCCAATGCTGACCCTGATTCAGTGATCACCTTTCCTGCCAATACCAGCATACAACATGTGTGGTCCTCTACTTGATCTTCTATTAGTTGTTGCTAATACAGGGGAATCAGTTTATCAGTGTCCCTGTAGAAACATTTCTTTTTGCATAATGTTGACAATGTAGAAGTAATCACCTGAGGAAGCAGAAACAGAAGATGAAACCGACCAGAGACTATCTGAAGTCCTTTTTGTTTTGCTTACCTCAATCCTGACCTTTTGCACATACTTGATATTTAACAGTCTTCAAAAAAGTAAAAGAAAATAATGCTGTTTGAATACTGCCAGTTGATTGACAATTATGCATTGATTGAAAAAAATAAGCTAATTTTGGAGGAAATAACTTTGTAATATTTATCTCTTGCAAGCTATGTTTAATAAAGGTTGAAACAATTTGCTGCCAAGTGTGACTTCATTAACTTTTTGTAACACAACTGAAGGACGGACTCTGTTGTGAGTCTTTCATGACGTTGTCTACTTCACTGGCGACCTTTTGGTTCATTAGAACCTTATTTAATACTCATTGGGTGCTGGAGTCGTTCAGATCAAAATCCAACTTTCACCAATTTTGTCTTTAATCTGGCAAAGTTTTCTCATGAAAAGAGGGCCACTTATTTTGTCTGTGTGACTGGAGGAGCTTTGTCAAGTTTGGAAAATAAACCGCCTGATGTCATTGTTTGTTTCCGACTGCAAACAAATGAGACTAGAAATTGTGTGTGCTGAACAGGAAGAGCTGTGACAATATTTTTAAACCCAATTTAACAGCTTCAGCAAGTTTCATTGTCGAGTTAGGAAACATTAGTTCCAGGTATACGTACATCTTATACCAACCACTAGGTGGGAGGACAGGCCAATGTAACACTTACAAGGTCCATTTTCTGGAAACTGGAGAAAACTGAATTAAATATTTCTTTGTGCTAGTCCAAAAGGTGGTGGCTTTCAGATGTTACAAGTAGCAAATGCGCAGTGTGAAAGTGTCATTTTGTCGATAGAAACCTGAACTGAGAAGAGTCGCACAGACCCAGGATGAAGCAAATACACATTTTATTGCATTTTCTTAAGTCAACTTAAGAAACTGCAACTTTGTCAGCACTGTAGCCAGGCTGACAAACAGCCACAGTGCTGTTGAGCTTAACATTCCCTTAGATCTCAGCAGCAATGACTTCATGAGCTTCTTTACAAATAAAATCACAACTATTAGAGGAAAAAATTGGTCGGACCACTCCCACAGCTCTCGCTCATGTGCCATCTACTACAATGGCTTTAGAAACATTTGTAAGACCTCATTTATACTTGGAGTACTTCTCCCCTATAGATCTCTCTGAGTTAACCTCAACAATTGCTTCATCTAAATCATCAACATGTCTCCTGGACCCCATCCCGACCAGGATGCTCAAAGACGTCTTTCCCCTAATCAACACATCCATACTAGATCTGATTAACCTCTCTCTATTAACAGGTTATGTTCCACAGGCTTTTAAACTTGCAGTAATTAAACCTCTACTCAAAAAGCCTACTCTTGACCCAGGTGTCCTAGCTAATTATAGACCAATATCCAATCTCCCATTTATTTCCAAAATCCTTGAAAAAGCTGTTGCAAAGCAGTTATGTGACCACTTGCACAAGAATGATTTGTTTGAGGATTTTCAGTCAGGATTTAGAGTCCATCATAGTACAAAAACCGCATTGGTGAAAGTCACCAATGAAATGTCCACACAAGAAAGGTGTTCCATCAGGGGTTGGTTCGCACAAGTATATAAAGACAAACACACACGCACACACCACATGTCAGGAATCGGCGCGTTATGCTGCCAAAAATGTTGAGGGTGAACTCAATTAAAAGGCCAGACAAGGAAATGTAAAACAAAACCGTCTCTTTAATAAGAGAACTAACGCTAAACAAAACCATACAAGACACGGTGAAACACAAAAATCACAGGTGCTATGCAGTTATATTTATCTATGAAGCCAAATGAATCAGATCAGCTGGTCAAACTTCAAGCATGTCTTAAAGACATAAAGGCCTGGATGACCTGCAACTTCTTACTTCTAAACTCTGACAAAACTGAAGTTATTGTGCTTGGGCCTGAAAA
>NW_018128307.1:163572-165985 GCF_001952655.1 Monopterus albus
ATGATTTAAAATCTGGCTGTTCAGACCAGGTCATAACTCCAGTTGTCTGCGCATGCACCTCTGCCACTAGCTTGCCACTATTACACATTACTAACTTTGTGTCTCCTTTCTCCCGTAGTGTGTCCTCTCTCTCTCTCCCTGTAACTTTCTGCAGGTTGCCCTGGAGCTCTATATCTCTGACGAGCAGTCACCGGCCACATCGACCTGATCAGTGTTTGATTGTTGTGTCTTGTTGCTTTTCTTCTTTTGTCTCTCCTCTATCCACTCACCCCAACCGGTCGAGGCAGAAGGCCGCCCACCAAGAGCCGGGGTCTGTCGGAGGTTTCTTCCGTTAAAGGGAGTTTTTCCTCCCCACTGTCGCCAAGTGCTTGCTCAAGGGGGATTTGTTGGGTTTTCCCTATGTAATAATATTGATAACAGTAAGGTCTAGACCTTACTTTGTAAAGTGTCCTGAGATGACTTTTGTTGTGATTTGGCGCTATACAAATAAAATTTGATTTGATTTGATATGAAGTAAAGTTCAAGTGCATTTCCCAACTACACTTGATGGTGTACGTATACTACTGTCAATATTTTATTTTGTATTGCAACTGTAGTAAAAGTGAACTTAACCCTGTAAAGCCTGACACATCAAAAATAGCCAGAACATTCAAAATTTTTTGAACTGAGATGTTATTAAACCATTTAAGAAAATTCAAGATTTTCATTTGCCATTTATGCATAGACAGACAGTCCAGGCATATAGCAATAAATGTGCCATATTATTTAGTTTATTTTTATTGTTTTTGTATCACATTTGGTACATGGGGCATTTTTGGCGATTTTTGGCGTTTTTTTTTTTTTTTTTTTTTTTTTTTACTCTAAAGCGTAGCAAATATGATACAAATGATTTTATAGGGTTAAAGATATTTACCTTTAGTTTACAAGTTATATACTTGTTCCACTTTTTAGTTTATAGACAGTACACTTGTGTCGGCCGAGGGTCAAACCTGGAGCCTTCTTGCTTGAGGCAACAGCCGTTAACTACTGCTCCATTATTATTTGGAAATTAAAGTTTACCTTTAACTGTACTCTAGAGTTGATTTTAACTAATATGAGCAGTACCCATGGACTCATCATGAGCCATATTTACTTGCCACTTTTGCTGTTTGACTCAATGTTTTATGATGAAATTATTCAGTTACACACACGTACGTACGTATGTATGGGAATGGTTTATAATATCAGGCATTATAAATCAAGTCTGTTGAAATATTGTCACACCATGGAAGAATTGTCTCTGTAGGTTAACACTGTGTACATGAAGGATCAGGGTCAGTGCCACCCATGTACTATTTCATTTAATAAGCCATTCCACCACAAACTACAAGACAGGTTAATTTAAACGTCAGGTATAAGGCAAGAATACTTTATTATACTTATCTCCATCAAAAGGTTAAGTACAAATACAGGCCAAATATACTTAAACTTATCTGGATACTTGTCAGTAGAAGTAGAGTATATTTAAGTATAATTTGGAGTAGTATATCACTGATAAGTACATAAAAAGTAAACTGAAAGTATACTGACTTACTAACAGAAGTATCCTAATAGCATAATTAAACTTCTTTTATGGGAGGTGACAGATGAAAGCAGGGGTGTGAGCTGGGTTTCACTGAAGGTCAGTTAACACGGAAACCTTCAGTGAAACCAGGACGCACCAAACTGACTTAGATCTGATGCCTGGCCAGTGCGTTTAGTTTTACATTCGAACATAGACAATGTCAAAGGTGTAACATCCCCTGGTCTACTCCTAGTTTACTAGTCGACCCCGGAACAACACATCTGATTCCTTCTTTCATGTGACTCTTGGAAAGTGTTTTTTTCTTAGTCCATGACGTTTGTTTGACTCTACAAACGCATGAGTTGTGTTTGGAGCTGCAAGTGCATGTCACTGGGGCCGTGATATAGGCAAAATACAGGCAACCAACAGCTGCCGGTCATTTCTGTACTCATAATAGAAGACCAACAGCAGCCTGAAACTTTTTCCACAAATGCTCTTCTCATGAATAGTTAAGCTGTAGCCTAAGTTCTACCTGCCTTGTGCCTTTGCCTTATTGCGAAGTGCACTTGTGTCTGTTGTTTCCTTTGCTTAAATAATTACAGAACCTGGAGTTAAAAGATTTCTATGAAAACCCCAGGTGGGCTCAGATGTGGCCCCATTTCCCTGTAACAGTTAAAAACATGTTTTAGCAGTGTCAGTGTTTGGAGTCATGTTAACAGATCTTATGAAAATCATAATCCTTGTCTCTGTCTCCTTAATGGTGACTTGTATTTATCTGAAGTTAACGCAGTGGAGAAAGTTCTTTTTACATTAGCCAAGAGAACAATCTGAAAATCCTGGAGGTCCTGATCACACGGCTGCCATGTCCTC
>NW_018128307.1:166004-167835 GCF_001952655.1 Monopterus albus
GCAGGAATGACGGCACTCAGCGCTCCGTCATGTTGTTATTGGGGGACACCATACGTTTCATATTGCAAAAGAATTGAACAACGCTATGCGTTATTAGACGTGATCAGCTTCATGTTCGGCTGCGCTTTCATCGTGCTCTCTTGGCTGCTGTTCTGTTTGTTGCTCCTCTGTTTGCTTTCCTTAAATTAACAAAATCATCACTCAAACAAACAAAGTAGTTCCTGCTTATTGGACACAAAGGCTCGATCTGTGATCATGCCAGCAGTAATTTAGGAATGTAATTCACTTTTACTCTCATTTTTCTTGGAATGCTTATGTATGGGGAAAAAGTTTTCTAGGCCATGGTGTCATGTGACCAGTGATGACTGTGGCCACTGTATCAGAGCTCTTCCTCTCTGGAGGCCTTTACTGAGCACACACGCATCCTGCTTTTTGTCACTTACCGGGTCTGTACACAGACTTACATTCATTTCCAGGAGACTAACCCTAACCTCACCCAGAACTGCTACTTGCCTAACACTTAACCCTAAGTCGCATGTGGGGACCAACCTCCAGTCGACCCCAAGTGGCTTAGGGTCCCCGCAAAGATAGTAACGCATGGATTTTGAGCCGCACTAGTATAGAAAAACAAGGCCACACACACAGGGGATCTGTTCTGATTGTCCATAAGACAGGAAGCTATTGTACTTTTCAAAATGGCACTGTTCCTGCAACGACTTTATTTCTGAGCCTCAGTGATTTACCATGCGACTTTTGGACTAAACATATAGTGCACAGATCAAGCTAGAGGCAGTCAAGCACCAGTTTCAGGGACACTTCTAGGTGGCTTACACAGTAGCTGACATTAGAATCTAGCTCTTGTGGCAGTTCCCTGCTTGCTTTGCACTCTGATGTTGTGAGTCCTAATGCAGTTCTTCCCTCATGTTGAGGTGCATGTAGCATTTCCTGTGAAACACGTTAATGGCTCTGAGTTCTTGTCAGACATGCTGCTCTGTGTGTGTGTGTGTGTGTGTGTGTGTGTGTGTGTGCGCGCATACAGCAGAAAAGCACACTATAAAACACAAAGATTGTCATGTGACCTGTGAAGTGCAGCTGTGTTACCATAGTGGGTGGGGCATGTGCTCTGTGGAACACGGTTGAACGTGTGGAACGTGAAGTTCTTTGAGTGTTTACCCACAGGTCTGCCTCAAGGACAAGCACGCAGCAAGTACTAGACAGTGCACATGTACAAGGCTGCATGCAAAACAACATGGAAATACAATGACATTTATTCTGAGCGTAGGAAGTTCAGCCACTGAGCTTCAGACTTAAACTGTGTAATCTATCTTCAGTACAGTCCATGTGACCGTTTCAAGCAGCACAACTTCCCTGAAAGAAAGGAAATTTAAGCAAAAGCCTGGTGTGCATGAGGCTGCAGCCCACACTACTGACTCTGTCTTATCTCCACGGCTTTTGTTTTGAGCCAACTTGTACACACTATGTGCACTGAACATGTGTGCACTGTTGTTGTTCTCGAACTTTGAAAGCATTCGGGAATCCAGAGCTCCTCAGCCTTTTCAGACAAGTTCAACATTTCAGGGAAGTGCACATTCTTTCTGAGCGTGACATGGATATGAATCTCAGGTCTATATAAGTACAGTGGTTAGCCTAGCTTAGCATAAAGACTGAAGGCAGGGGGAAACTGCTAGCCGGGCCCTGTCCAAAGTCTAAAGCTGCACCTAGCATCAGATATAACCAGCGAGCACAGGTTATGGTGTGGGTCTTTGTACAGGCACAGTGGTAATAAATCTGTCAACCTCACTGTGACAACACATTTTCAGGAAGCTGCGGC
>NW_018128307.1:167858-183535 GCF_001952655.1 Monopterus albus
TTCAGCAGGTAATTCCCCCAAACTCCAAAGTGACATTTTTACACTTGTGTAGGCTGACACTGTCAACTCTGTCTTTAAAACATGAGTCTACTTAGATGTGTGCTACTGAAGGTGGGCAGGTAGAAACTGCCCCACCTCAAGGAGACAGACAGAGGGTTGCTTCGCCTTCACAGAGCGCCGAGTGTTTACATACTTGTTCATGCAGCTGAGCAATAATCCAAACAGCAGAGAGATGCTGTGTGGCTGAACTGAGAGCAAGGATGCTGGCAGAGACCGGCTGAAGTAGTTTATTGTTGATATGTTTACAAATATAATAATATATAAGCAGCCGGAGTGATGTCAAACAACGGCTGTAGAGACATCCCTCTGTTTGACAGACTTGAAAGCATGGCTGGTGCTGAACTTTCTAAAATTTAATGAGGATTAAACTGAGTGTGTGTTATTAGGCAATCTGGCAAAGTTTGCTGCTTTTAACCATGACTTAGGCACCCTGGCTCATCATCTGAAGATGACTGTAAAAAAACCTAAGGGTAATGTTTGACAATGACTTGAGGTTTGACAAGCAGATCAACTCAGTATTAAAATCTAGTTTCTTTCACCTGAGGCTGTTAAGTAAAGTCAAGTCATTTCTTTCTTTTAATGATTTTGAGATTGTAATCCATGCTTTTATAACGTCTAGACTTGACCGTTGCAATGCATTATACCTCGGTGTTAATCAGTCATCTCTGACTCGTCTCTGCTGCTCCTTGTCTTTTAACAGGTACTAGGAAATTAGACCATATAACCCCAGTACTGGCCTCTCTTCACTGGCTTCCAGTTCATTTTAGAATTCATTTTAAGCTATTGATTTTTGTTTTTAAGGCTCTTAATGGGTTGGCACCGCCTTACCTTGCTGAGTTGGTGAGGTGGTGCAAACCAACTAGATTACTCAGATCATCAAGCCAGTTTCTTTTAGAGGTTCCCAGGGCCAGACACAAACACTGGGGTGACCATGCTTTTATTGTTGCAGCTCCTAAATTGTGGAATAGTTTACCGCAATATTAGATCATCTACACAATGCCATAAAATCAATGCTCCTGTGATAGTTCGACCCTCATTTGTTTGTTTGATCATGAAAACATCCTGCTGGCATTTGGACTGATGCTGATATCATTATTAGTTTGAAAACTATTCAAGAAAAGCGACAGACATGACTGATATCTACTGGGATTAGAGGTAAAACGAGGACTTCAGTGAGTGGACTGTGGACAAAGCGGTGAAGATGTAGCTGCCTGCTAATAAAGCTAGCTTGGTCAGATAACGAGCTCTCACATTTCCAAAAATGTCAGAATTAATTCTACATTGGCATTACCTGGATAGACTGACCACATATTCTCAGTCTATGGTTATTTTGTCCCCTGAAAAATGCCAAAACATGATAAAGTAGTATAAACCCTATGGATGAAAATGTTAACAGCTTTGAGTCTGTTCTAAATGTTTTTGTCATCAGGCTCTCGCCCAGCTGTCGTTGCATAGAGTAGATCTCCTTTCTAGCAGTGAAAAGCTGGTGTTTTCCTCATTTCACCCTGAGCAAACTTAACCTACTTTCTGGAATACACCCCAGATTGTCAGATAGCTTTAGCAACATGAACAAGCCACACTGTGAACAGATTAACTTTACATAGTAACCCCGAGCTGAGACTGTCGTGTTGTGGGTCAGGTCATACAGCAACACAAGAGGGTAACATATTTCACTGCTTTATTCCTACGTCTTGCCCCTCTCCCCAGGCCCACAAAAACCCCTCTACAACTGTTTCCTGTTCCTCCTCTTGGAGTCTTTCACATTAAAAGTATGTGTAAAATAATAGGCTGCACCAAAGAGACCACGATGCAGAGTCGCAATCTTACACAACTCTTTGTGTCTCTTTGTAGCTGCTACCCACCCAAAACTCCCGGTACCCCATAGAGACCTTGTCTGTCCCCAACCACCTAAATTATATAAACCAAAAATCAACTCGAGAAGAGTTATTCATTAGAACCTAATTAAAATTAAGACGAGTCCTCCTATATAACAAAATAACAGGACAATCAAACGTGGGCTATTAAACATCAGATCTCTCTTGTCTGGAACCTCTTTGAGTGTGTTTCTTTTAATGTAATCAAATCCTGTAGTTTGACAGAGACTGACACTGAGGGGGGATTTGGACACAAAATGATCCAACACAATGTTGAATCTGGACAGGAATAAAACAGGGTTTCCTGGATGAACAGTTTGCTGCCAACCTGCTCCTCATGTTTTTTATGCATGCAACCTATTAAAGCCTGGGAGCTGAATGAAAGTCAGTCAAGCACAGGGGCGAGTAGAACTAACTCTGCTGAGAACTTCATCTCAGCATTCCTCAATAATGTCCACTCAAAGCGCTCTCTCCCACTGGCTGACAAACAAACCAGGTGTCAGGAGTCCCTAAACGATCAGCAGAGGTTAGAGTGGTCTGGGAGTTTAAGGATTTCCTCTATCAAATATGTAGTTGGAAGATGGGGAAGTGTATGGGGGTAAATTCCTCTCCTAAGTATCCACAAATGTGTATTCAGTGATTTACAAACACAATCATTATTTGTAAAAATCATTTGTGTGTGTCATCATCTCTTGTCCAAGTTTTCCACCTTCTTTAAACACACTTTTGAGTCTGAGAGTGAGAAGATGCTCACTATGTGAGAGTAATGTGATCCACATGTCAGGCAATCTGTACACATGCACATAACAATCTGGAAATATATGTTAAGGAACTGCAATGAGAAAATCGTGTTTACACATTTGTAAAGCCTCATTTTAATTGTAGATTGCCAAACCTGCACTTGAGGCCTTAATGAGGTGCACAGACAATTTTTTTACATTTTTAATTGTGATTGTTTTTGTAAATTTCCAAATATGCATTTGTCCCAGTTTGGACCGTCGCGTCCTGGTTTTTTGTTATTTTTTTCTCCTGTCACAATCTCAGCTGGTACAATCACCCATCATTTCATCCACCTGCCTCTTATTACTTCCCGGTCCTGCTCCCTGTATACACGCCCTTCTTTCCATTTGCCTCTTGCTGGTTCATTGACTATTATGTGCTGGTGTTTCTGTGTGTTCCTTCTACTTTGCCCTGTGTGCGCCTGTGTTTTGCTTTGCCTTTATATTGTTGAGGGGTGCTGTAGGCATATTTGCAAAGATCTGAATATTCACTGGAATCCACAGGGAGGGGCAAATGTTGAGTCCTATTATGAAGGTTCACTTTTTGAGGAGAAACTGTTAGAATATATATTGTTAATAGTAGAGTATTTTTATATGCAAATATAAAAAAGTATCTCTGGAGTGGAGGTTTAAGTAAAACCTTTTAAATAATAACCAGCCATGCTAGCTCTTGAAGACTTTTTCTCTCCTGCACACTATATTTTTATGCCACAGCACACAAGTAAAATTTTTCCCAACTCCTGAATGAGAGGTCAAGACATTCGACAGGTTGACAATCTCTTTTATGTGACTCTTCCAGTGACCAAGGTAAAATCTGCAGGAAGTAAAAGAAGCTCTCTCCCAGTTCCACAGCAGTGCATTTAGGAAACCAAATCCTCCACCACCACTCCAGCTGCTGACTTTTCCTGACTCATGCACCTCTTATCTCTCAGCACTTATCAGAGCAGATGGCCTCCAGAATGTATGAATCTAACCAGTGGTTAGATTCATACATTCTTTCCATCATATATTAATGAAATGATGCTAGCAATCAGTGGAATGGCTGGTGGGAGGTGGAGGTCAGGTGGAGGTCCTCCTCCATGGTGACACTTGTTTTGCATTTGATTCACTGAAGGCCGAGCAGACATTCCACATTCCCTCAGTCACACCGTGCACTCTCTCAGCTGCAGTTTGGCTTATGTCGCAGTCACATCCGCGTCCCTGTGCAACACAACACGTCTGTAATGGTCCATCCTGTGTGCTAGGTTAGTGGGTGTGCAGGTGGAACAGCTATGGGTGGAGAAGCTGCGTGAAGGAGTGTGGCTGGTGGAGCTCGTCTCTAAGCTATTGATCCAGATAGGCACTGATCTGGGTACACTCAGACCGTTCTCCAAACAGGAAGACTGCCCTCTGGCTAACTCTTACCCTGATGATCACATACTCTTCCTCTCTGTGAATTACATTGATAAAAACTGTATTTTTCTAGAAGTTCTAGGTGTTTTGGATCCTTGCTTGTTAACATAAGCAGAAATGAAGTTTGTGCTTCACATAAGTCTTAGAATATTATTTCATTCTGAGGCATAATTTTAAATGTTCACCTGTTAACCACCATCAGCGCAGTTTTCCTTCTGACTGCACTGAGTTTTTAGATGATCATGTTAGAGATGCAAAGTGGGCAACTGCCACAAAGCCCAAAGCCCAAACCCCTCAGTGGCAGTCGGTCTGTGCTGCTTTAATTAACTGCAGAACTGGTTCATGTTTTATACATTACTGAAGGACATTATTAAGGTCCTTAACAGAACACAAGGGTTAACGGGCATGTTTCACTTACAACCTGACCTTGTGACCCTGTCATGTAAATGGTGCCTTTGTCTTTTTTCGGTATATATCATGCTTCCACAACATAACGCACTGGTACAGAGAATGGGGGAACACACGCTCGTTGGGGGCCCATAGCTGGTTAATCCGACCAAAAACTGTCCCTGCCTGAAGAAGCAGACCACAGTGTTCAGGATGTTTGGAGACATGGTCTCCATTTTTGTTTTGGCATGTGCACATCAAGTCATGCTGTGGTGCCTTTGCACTATGGTGATTTTGATAACTCCATCTTGATCATCATATCAGCAAGCCCATTTTTACCATCGGAGAAATGTCTACAACATTCCACCAGCTTTGATTTTCCTTTCAACAGGTGTAAACCAGAACTCCTGTAATTTCTTATTTGATGTGAAGGCTCTTCATGGCTCTTTGCTGACTCCTGACCACCACTCACTGCCCTGTGCGCAGCCCGATCTAGTAAGGGTGTCTCTGCTGCTTTGCAATGTGATGCTGATAGTTTTACAGTGACCTCTTTGACAAATGAGTCCAAGAGGGATGATCTTAATTTGATTTCTTCAGAGACAGGTGCGTAGCCGACCAAGATAAGGATGTACTGTATGGGGGTTGGGTGGGTTGCGGACATCACATTGAAATTGTAAAAGTGAAAGTAGCAGAGAGCAGAATGCCCCTCCCTCTGAGGCCAATCCCTGTCAGCAGCTGGATAAAAACAGATTTAGGCCAAAGGATGCCAGCATGCACTATCTGCATGCCCCGTACATGAACACATGGCAGCAGACTTCAGCCAATCAGTGCTCTGTGGCTTTTTCAGAGACAGTGTTGGGGAAGTTTATCTGGATTGCTGTATCAGCACAGAGAGAGAGAGAGAGAGAGAGAGAGCATATGGAAACAAATGAGAAGTGGTGTATACAGACAAAGGGAACTTGTGTAATGTTTCATTTGTTCTTTATGTCCTTCTGCGCTTGTGCATGTCCAGGATATTGACAGTATAGCACAAGCTGTGCTGCCCATGAGATCGCTGCGAACTTTCTGAAAACCACAGCTTTTCTTTGACCCTGAGTTTTTGTCCCGCAGCTATTACCCCTGTATTTTTCTCAGCTAATTTGAAAGGTTTGAAAGTAGGATTATTAGTAGGATATTAGACTATAGACATAATGCTGACCTCTTTGACAGGTTCTCTCAGTCCAGTGATGGGCATAGGCAGCAACACCAGCTGAGCTTCTTTCACTGCTTTCAGTTACATGGCATACTACTGTGTCTGAAAAGAGAAAGGCTTTTTAAACATATCCAACTCGACAACAGTCTAGATTTGTATAATATGTTTATCCACAGACTGCTCTATATCATAGCTAATCTCAGCCTAAAGATCAGACTTGCTGTGTAAGCACAATGAACTTCCTGTGGTGAACCACGTTCTGCTCTGAGGGAACAAACAGAAGGAGTATGAGGAAGTAGATGACTAGAAGAAACCAGTCAAAAGGCTGTGTGTGGGTCGGGGGTGGGTTTAGGGTGTGTGAGAACATGCAGTTCTCAAATGCTACCCTTCATGAACAGCTGCATAAGCCAAAGAGGAAGTGAGTTCTCTGACATCATGTTATCTACATCTTATGAGGGCAGATTATTTAAAGACAATATATGAGTCATATAGAAAGAACAAGCTGTATCCCTGTTGGGTAACATACACATAATACACAGCATTTTCACAAAATGAAGCCATATAAAGTACAACAGTCTCAATCCTAGTTTTTAATTTCAACTGCCCTGCTGAGATCTGGGGAAATTCCTAATGACACCCACCCGTGCAAAATGGAAACTGAAGACAGAAACAAAAAGTAGACCTTCACTTCTCTGCTCCAGCCAGTGAGAATAAAGTGTGGATTCAATTCAATTTTATTTGTATAGCATCAAATAGCAAAAGTCGTCTCAGGACACTACAAAGTAAGGACTAGACCTTATTATTATGGTGGTATATAGATGGATGGGGGAGAAGGGAGAGGGAGGAGAGAGGAAACACAGATTAATTTGGAAAAACTAAAATGGCATTTCAGGACCCACATTTTCACTTTGATTTTCTGTTCAGAGCATTGGTCATTTTAATTGGAAAACAATGTAAAATGGGATGCTGGGTTGTTTACGATGGCTGTAACCATGACAACCCTGGCTCTGGTCTCTCAGCAAACTCATACAAATGTTTTCTGTCACTGATTCCTGACCAACTGTCCAATAATTTTCCATTAAGAACTGGAATGGTAACCCCTTCAAATCAAAGAATAAACTCTAATTTATCTTCAACTGCACTCTACTGTATCCTCAGCTGTACTCTGGTGTGTGTGTTACTGTACTTAGAGAACTGATCTGAATCAAAACAGAATTTGTATGACCTTAGATAATAGAGATAATATTTTTTCCATTTCCATATAGTTGGCACAATTTTTCAATTGTCAGTGTAGATTTGCACAGGAAAGTGATCATATCTCTCCCATATTAGCTTCTCTCCACTGGCTCCCTGTAAAATCCAGAATAGATTTTATAATCCTTCTCCTAACATACAAAGCCCTTAATGACAAGGCTCCATCATATCTTAAAGACCTCGTAGAGCCTTATCATCCTAACAGAGCACTTGGCTCTCAGAGTGCATGTCTACTTGTGGTTCCTAGAGTCCACAGAAGTAGAATGGGAGACAGAGCCTTTAGCTATCAAGCCCCTCTCCTATGGAACCAACTCCCAGTCCGTCTGTCATTAAAGGGAGTTTTTCCTCCCCACTGTCGCCAAGTGCTTGCTCAAGGGGGATTAGTTTGGTTTTTCCTCTATAATAATAATAATAATAATAATAATAATAATAATAATAATAATAATAATAGTAATGCTTTACAATTGAACTGAACTGAATTGAAATGTCAGTTTGGCTTCTGTTATCGTCATAGTATGAGAACAGCATTAGTGAAAGTCGTACACATGATGGATCAGTTCTCATACTCTATAGGTTTTATGAGAAGCAACTCCTTTTTGTACATCTAAAAGTTATACAGTGTAATTGAACTAATTAGACCAGAAAGGGGAGGGGGGCCACATATGGACAGATATGCACCACCCACAGAACACTGGGGAGGCTCTGCTGGTGGTGAAAAATAACCTGGCATTTACAGTTGAGAAGGCTTCTTGTAAACAGTCACAGTAACTGTGCAGAAAGTGAATCTTACTAGAGTGTGAATGTACACTTTATGTTTCCTGGCATCTATCCTCTGTGGAGCAGGAATTTGATCAGTAAACGTCCTGGCTTCTGAGCACCTTGACAATGCATACTAACTCTCCTCATTGCTGTGAAGCAGCACTCCACCCTACAGCAGTGGAGCTACAGGGCCAAGGAAGCGGTCCCTGCCTCAGATAAACACTGGTAAACAGTTTCCTTATCTGTCTCTCTGGGCAATTACAAGATGTCAGCAGCCCAGAGCAGACAACAGGGAAAGAAATCATGCATTCATTTGCACGTGGCAAAGAACTCTCATTTTCCACACAGTTACTCCAAATCTGTTAAATCTAATTCTAGTCCACCACAAAAATTCAGTCATAGGGGGGTTGTATATGCACCGGAAGCTTCATCTTTGACTTCAGTATATATTTTTAAATACCTGGACATAAAGTCCTTTGCACCTCTTATTTTTTGTTTTTCTTTTCTGAGCACCTGACTTACTGACTGGCCATTTGTAAAGTTTGCTGAAGTTTTGAACAGCAGCGTGACAAACCCAAACAGCAACCCCTGAGGCTGAGAAATGAAGCCAAACCCTGCAGTTCCTCGGACGGCCACTTGAGGCAGGCTCCAAAAGGGAGTCTCCACAGACCCTGGTGTTAAAATGGCCAGCTTTGTTTACAGCCTGGTACAAAAGACGTTGTTTTGGTTTCTTTAGCTAATTTCCCCTTCCATGACAACTGTATGGGGGATGATTTTTTTTTAATAACTTTCCCCTTTAAATTATATTGAGACTAAAAGTTATGCATTAATTAAGGGCGTAGCTGCTTGGAGTGACAGGCAAGAGGGTCCCAACACAGGTGCCTGGCCACTAGCTGTCTAGAGAGCACCACTCACGCTCCGCCTCTTTTCCCATTCTTGGATTAAACTCAGCAGGTGGGGTGAAGTGCTGCCAGTATGGTGACAGCCAGACAAACCGCTCAGGTAACGTCATGGTGGGTCAGTGGACAGACCAAACCATTTTTGCATTATGGAGGGAAAGTACAGTTGTTCTGACCAAAAACCAAAAACAACAAGGTTTTATGTGACTTACAAATACTATATGAAGTTTTCAAAAATGTCTATTCTTAATAAGTTTAACATTATTTAAAGGGGGCCATTTCTGTCCCCTCCAACCAGGGCCCGGGACAACTGAACCAGTGTTCCCCCTGTGTTGGTGATCCTGTCTGTGACATCTATGGGACTCCAAGTATGCACAGTAGTACACAGTTACAGCACATAGCTCTCTCTACACATCCATCTCCCACAGCTCTCTGCAGTATTCTGCCTCCCCTGTGTTACTGCTTATTGATAGAACTCTATCTAAATGGTAGTTTATTTGGCAGAACTTTCCAGGAAATCTGAGCATCATTTTCAGGGTGGATGGGAATTATGGTGGTGGGGGATTGTAGGGAACGATGCAAAGAGTAGCAGGGCTGGGGTAGGTGCTATAGAGATGCTCTTATTTCCTGTTATCTCTCTGCAAGTGAATTTTATTTTGGTAATGCATGGACATTTATGCTAACATTTGTTACTTTGTAACCCCATCCCCTGTAAGATTGGTTGAATTTTCATTTACAAAATCCATCCAAAAGAATCTACAGCATACCTATGTAGAGGCGTATGCATGAAAAATATTTTGATGGTGATATCACACAGATACTGAAGGACAATTTACTCTGTCTCAATCAATTCCAAGCCAGTAACCCAGCCTAAACACTGACAAGTGAACATTCTCTTCACATCTGTTTGTTTTGTTGCCTCAGATTTGAGATCAAACCATCTTTTTAATTCATCATTTGTGCTCCATTCTCCTTATGGTGCTCACTGTACAAGTAGGAGCATCTCGTGCATCTTTTGTGTTTCATTTTATTTCCACTACTGATGCTACTAAATATGGCAGCTCGTTCACTGTTCTCGCCTTCTGAACTACTCAAGGTTTTTTTCGGTTTGGAGTTTGTTGCTCCACCATCTTTAGATTATCTATGTAGCATTCCTGGCTTTCTCAGCTTCTGTTTTCCATGTCTGTGTGACATTCCTGTGTGCACACGGCCTGCAGACTCGAGCCCTTTTCTGTTTTGCTGTCCTGTTTAGTGTTTTGCAACACAAGTTCATCACAGTGCGAATTATGTTTTAGTGAGAATGTGTTTAGAGTTTAGTAAAAAGAGTGCATGAGATTTGCAGTGTCTGCCTAAACTTAAGGTTTTGCAGAAAGAGTGATTTATTCGACAAATTGGTTTAGGCTATTGAGAATTTGGTTCAGAAAATGGGGTTTACTAGCAATTGTGAAAAATTGTAATATGGTTCCCACAGTGAGGTGCTCTCTGCTGAAGGCCACCTGCCTTTTCCATACACCTCACTGGTTCTATAAAGAAAACGGGAAACACTGGATATTTTTCAATGTCTTTTAATAAAAAAACATAACCCATAGGGTTTCATACAAAAAATACTTGTTATAAGTATCAAGGATGCATTGCAAACATACTTTGTCACAAATCAGTCTTTAGCAGTGATTTTCTTAGTGCCCTGGAAGAACAGATGCCATGAACACACCACAGTGGAGATCTCACAGTAAAATGTTGTCTGGGACAACTGCAGATCAGACACAATGATCATCCTCACATATGCACGTTCCACAATGTCACACATACATGTTGCATAGATTATGTTTGGCACATGCAGCCATTCACCAAACTGAGCCTGGAAATCAAATGCAAAGCTCTAACAATTTCAGATTTAGACAGAAAATTCACTCTACACATCACAAACATTGTTCAAATCAAACTAAAACAACAATTCTTGTAAGGCAGCAGCAGACCAAAATGCATCAATCAAAAAGTGCAATAGAGGGAAAAACATTTTTCCAAATAATGCTGCGTGAGATTCTGTTAGCATCCGATGAAGATTATTCTACATGTTGTAATTTTCAAAGGCTATATACATAGTATGTCTGACAAACATCTTTACAGCAACAGAAACTGACTGGACTGAAGTAACAAAGAGATGGTTCCTCTAGTGAAATCCCTGACATACAGGGTCTTACTGGAATGACAAAGAAGCATGAGGCAAACAAAAAACCCCAAAAAAGCAAAGATATAACAGAAGGCTGGGGGGTGACTTGAATATTGCTTGGCCCCAATAACAAAGCCATACAGTGTCTGTAAATGAACAATGAGACCTGACGGTCTGAGCCTCCGGAAGGGACAGCCTATTCAGGAATGTGGCACACCACACATGTTCTGAGGTTTGAACTCCATGTCCATGCCCTGCAGAGCACCAGGAGGAATAATGAGATCAGCGTAGGTGATGAAGTGCAGTGAAGACAGCTGTTAGAACAGATAAGCGTCTCTCTGTCCACCTCCACAGTGCTGACTTTACTTCTTGATCCAACACATCTCATCTGGAGTTTGGACCATCAGCTCCTTTTTGAGCTGGACCACAGTTTGAGATTCCCTGCACTTCAGCAGACTGGCAGCATGCGGGCATTGCCATTGTACTCCTCCTCCACCTGGACAAAATGCTTTTCATTAGAAGATCTATCAACAAAGGTAATTTCTTATTAGCTTGAATTAGTAGGTTAAGACACTTGTTAAAGCATCATACTGAGACAACTACCTCAGTGTAAGTCGGAAGCGGTGGAAACGGGAACGCTGGTGCATTCATGAAGATGGGGCTGTCGTCTCCATCGAAGTCATCCAGGAGCGGTGTGAGGGGCTGGTCTAGGTGACAGTCACGGGTGATGTCACAATAGCTGGGAGGGTCAGAGGGCACCCTGAGGGACACCCAGCTCTGAGAGCTGTTGCTGACCGAACCCTCCTGGCTGCTCACACTGTTGCTGCGGCTGCCCAGACCAGGGGTCCCAATGACCAGAGGCAGCTCCAGAATCAGCTTCTCACTACCAGGGATGTGGACATAGATCTGGCAGAAGGAATGCCAAAACATACATTAAGAATGATTTTCAAAACTGAGAAGTACTGCTCAAAAAACCTGTGTTCCTTGCAGAAGCTGCAGGCTTACCATCAAAGCGTACTCCACACGGATGATGTTGCAACCCAGCATGGATGGTTTGATTTTTGGCACCCTGATGGTCTTGCCCTGCCAGGCATCACACATGCCGGAGATGATGTGGTTTCCACGCACCGAGGACAGCTTCTGGCGGAAGACCTTGGTGCGGCCATTGGCTTGGTAGGTGTGTTTGGCAATGATTGCGGCCTTGGGCACCACAATGCGGGAGCAGGTGTTCTCAAACTTTGCGTTGATGCAGATGTCTTCACCTTCACAAAAGCCACGGCGGTCAATTTTAGCGTTCAGTGACACCTGACCATCAGGGATGAACATGCAGGTGACTTTCTTTTCCTTCATGCCACCTGTGGGAGACTGACAAGATGCAGGGACATAAGATTCAACTCATTTGGAGACTGTCACACTCAAGCAGCACTAGGTCATATTATAAAATAGACATTTAGAGATATGTTTGGCAGTCTTGGTGAGAATATGAAAAGCTGTAAACTTATGTAGATCTTTTGATGTGTCAGTGAACTCACCAGCAGTTCTGGGGTGTTGACATCCAGAGGCTCCTCCACTTCAAATGGTTTCTTGCATTCGAGGGGGTTCTGGTGTGGCCTCTCCATCACGGCCTTCACATAGTACTGGACATAGCCAAACTTCCCCTTGTATGTTGACACCAGCTTCCTGTGAGGACACGGGTGAGGGATGTTTAAACCACATGTGTCATATGAAATACAACTCAAAGAAGTGTCATAAATCCATAGATGACTTCATATTATTTGAGAACTGAGAAGTGCTGCCTTACCCATACTGAGGGAGATCAAATCCAAATATGTATTCATATTTGTTGCCAGGCCTCAAGACAACTGATCCGTCAGAATCTGGAAAGAGAAAATTTTATGTAATTATAGACAGACAGACTTTATTGATCCTGAGGGAAATTCATTCTTCACTTCAATTCTGTTTTATTTGTATAGTGCCAAATCACAACAAAGGTCGTCTCAGGGCACTTTACAAAATCAGGTCTACACTTTACTATTATTATTATTGTTTTTTTTCCTCAACAACTTATTCGCTCATGCTTTAATAGCACGCTTAAAATTCAGCTATAAGTAATAAAAGCTGTATTGGAAAAGACCAATAAGACAATCCCGAGACTAGCTGCGGGCGTGTCCCCGTGTCTGCCCTCACAAAGTGAAACCACGGGCGCCCACTGCTGCCAGTCCTTGTCATTCCCCCAGTTAACCATGTGATTCATAGCAGCCAAACACAAGCAACAGACTAAAGCCACCGACAACACCTCCCATTACAACATATAGGATTGGCTCGCAGTTCATAAACAGACACACACGCAAAGGCAAAGGTATGACTGCCATACTACAGTACTTATAATAACAAAGCTAAATGAGGAGCTAATTGCGTGACACATGGCCATACCTGTAGGCTGGTCGTCCAGTCGCAGTACCGCTTCATACCGAAGGTACTCGGCCTCCTGTCGGCACCGCTGTTTGCCTTTAGCGTACCCCACTTTGGCGTGTCCCAGACCCAGAATCTTTACCGCGGATACACGCGTCACCTCGTTCACTTCCACTTCTATCCGACCGGACACCGTGTCCCCGCCGCAATAGAAAGTCTTGCTAGGGTCCGTAAAAATAATCTGGAATGTTTTCACTCTCTTCGTCATAGCCACCATGACTGCTTATCGCTGATATCCAACGCAAAGATAAAAACGAAACTGTACTAGGTTAAGTCGCGTGTCTGCAGGATTAAACACTAAGAAGCGCGTAACACTCCTGAGTAACAGCAGCGTTCAATCCTCTGCTGTAAACAAAGGCAAAGTGCAGGTTTTATATGACGAGCCCCTGCCAGGCACGAGCATCCAGAATGAACAGCATGGCTCAGCGCGTGCACACTGCTCCCATTGGTGGAAAACCTTTGTTTGTGTCAGCTCTAGCCAATCAGCGCCCGAAGCCGACGCGTGGACACCGCGTGGCCAGGAGAATGTGGGACGTGCTGAGCAAATGTGAACACAGGAAGCTGACGGTAGAGAACAGTACATTTGGTAGTAAACACTGAAACCAGGGGAGGAACATGAGGACCCGTCTGACTGCTGAGGGCTTTCATTATTACATAGTGTTCCTGAAAACCCACAGCCACCTACTATCACCAGAGCTATACATATATAGCACATATAAACTGTGCATACTGTAAAAGAAACACAATAGAGATGCTTGTCAAAAAGTATGTTTAGGTACATCACAGTTCTGTGGATTTTATTAGCCTATTATGTAGATTTAGTGAAATAGTTCTGAATAATACAGAGGAAAAACAGCATGGATGTTGGATACTATATGAGAATCTAGCTGGTAAAGTGTTCAGTACGAATATGAAAGACTAAATTATGATTATGCCAAATATTTATTTACATTATTATCAGAGGTTTGGGCACAGAGACTGACGGGTATTGAAGGAGAGAGGTGGGGAAGGTCCATAACCTGATCTGGACCTAGGGTTGTGGTCAGCACCTTAACCTTCAACATGGGGCACCAGTTGTGGAAAGTAACTAAGTACATTTACTCAAGTACTTGACTAAATACAATTTTGATATCTCTTCTTTACTTGAGTATTTTGATCTTGTGCTACTTCATACTTCAACTTTAGATACAAGTCTTGTCCTTTTACCTCAACTACATTTTACAGCTTCAGTCATGTTACTTTCCAGAACCAGATTAATACACATAGGCATATACACTGGTTAAAACTAGCTCCCCCTTTACAAACTGCAACATCGCAATTGTAATTATCAAATAATATAATTGTTAAATGTACAATTCTGCATGATGAGTACTTTTAGTACTTTGTTTTGATGCTAAGAGTTTTGTACTCTTCATTCCTTACACAACAATCATGTGACCTTCTAGAGCTGCTCCCCTCAGTAGCCTAAGTGAACAACCCTGGATGCCTGCGACACCCAAGACTTCTCCTTCCTAGCTTCAGTTGTTTGTAATGTATGGATGCCTGGTGTCATGTGACCTGCACTAGAAGCCATTTTAGATCCAATATCACATTACTCCCTTCTGTGAACTTTCACCCAGATTTTTTTTAACAGGCCATGTTACCATCATGAGTTTTCCACTAGAAATCATTTAAAGCGGTTTCCATCTAACCCTCAAAGCCAGTCTGAGGATGAATCGCCCTCACGGATGGATTATGGGCTCACTGGGCCCAGGCTGCAGAGCCAGATGTCTGTATGAAGTGACTTCTTGGAAAGTCATCCAAACCACAGAGTAACATATCTAGCACAGACAAGCAAATGGGCACAAACCAACCAGTCAAAACAGCTACAAGCAAGCAAAAGCTGACAGCTTGTTTGTTTGCTGAGAGTGGAGCTGGTTATTCAGCTCAGAAGATAAGGATAAACCCTCGTCTGATGCTGCGCCTTCTGTAATTCACAGAAAATATTTCAGTATGCAGTCACACATTGAGACTTGTGCAATCAAGTTGTGAGGACTAGCCATCTTATCTTGTTTTCTTTACAGAGGAATGAACAGCAGATCATTAAACAATAAGTCAGACCAATGACATTAGTGCATCTTCATCAGTGAGCGATTCTGCTGGCATAGCAACTGACAAAAAGAGCCACGTGGTGTTTCATGCACAAACACAGGCACCTACTGCCAGTTCTGACAGATCATGCATGACAAGATATGCTGGCCACATGGATGGAAAAAGTACTCCTCAAAAGACTTCAAAATAGTGGTATTCCACAGGGGTGGTGTTACTCTATTTAAAACATACTGCTCCCTTGTGGAGGAAGTACATAGCTACAGTTGTAAACACATCAGGTTTGCCTCGTCCCAGGAGCCTGGGACACTTTAGGCTGGAAAGATGTACAAGGGACCTGTACAACTAGGC
>NW_018128307.1:183563-204602 GCF_001952655.1 Monopterus albus
GACAGGGGACACTAAAAGACAAATGAGTAGTAGGAAATTTTATTTAAGAACCCTGTAGAAACAGACAAGGCAAAATCTGATGCAGTCAACACACACAGCTGCTTTTTCTGAATTCTGACTTTCCCAAAAGCAACTGTTAATTATATTCCAAGTCGAGGGACAGCAGCTCGGCGCCGAGTGGTCCTCTCTGCTGCAGCTTCTGAAAGTAAACAAAGTAAAAGCTTCACTTAGTCTGTCGACAGTGCTGCAGTCATTTTACTAATCCACCACATTCACCTGGCAATTACACATACAGTACTACCAAATGTTTGCCATCAACATATTTGATAACGTGCATCATCTGTAAACCGCTTACAGATGCCACCATGAAACTGACAAAAAGGCAGGCCATGTTCCCAGCAGTTCTTCTCAGCAGGATGCTGCAGAAGCCCACCGGGATGAGCTTTGTTTTCTGGTCAACTCCACAGCAAGTCAGGAACGGCGAGTCCTGAAAGCCTTGGTATATGACCACACCCAGAGAAGACTGAAGACGCATGTATAAAACACACCTTTGAGTGATAGGCTGCCGACACTCATCCAACATCTCCAGGATTTAGAATTCTGAAACAAAAGCATTTTATTCAGTTATTCAAGGACATCCCAATTCTCTTAATTTAATTCATTCTATTATGTCCTCATTCAGCTTCCCCTGATCCTGGTAAAAGCTCCAGAGTAGCTATCGAGTCTGACACTGTCACTTCACTGCTTGTGTGTTCTGCAGTAATATCCCAACATGGCCATGGCAGCGAACACGTGGGTAAAGCAAACTACAGATTTGCTGTCTGAGGCATTTCCAACGACACGGCCCTACAGTTAAAGGTCTGTCGGGACAGACCTCAAGAGTTCACTTGTGTTTTTAATCATTGAAACACTCACCTTGGTTGTTGAATCCCTACTGAAGCCTGAGATCAGGAGGCTGTCCTCTGCAGCAGCACAAGTCGGGTGACAGTTTGGCAGTACTGGTAATCTCAACTTCTTCAGTGCAGACAGTGGCAGCAAAGTCTTCCCTTTCACTCAGCCCTCAAATGAACTGTTTCTATAGCCAAAATACACAGCTTCCATCATTAACTTGGAGTTGTGTTATTTTGCCTGATGACATTATGACCAGAAGATAATGATTTTATCAGCTGACTTCTTACCAGCCGTTTGGTTTGGATATGTCTTCAGAGTGAGCAGTGGCCACTGGTGGCCGCCTCCGTATCGCTGATGCTGACAGGGTCACAGCCAGTCTCTCAAAGGTTTTCTTCTCTTGACCCGGTGCTGTGGCTTCCTGTGCAACCATGGCAACCTCAATAACTAGAGTGAGGGAAACAAATACAGTTTTACTCCAAGTTCCCTGGATGATGCATATCTCCTCACCACCAGAAAGCAGACTGATCAGTGAAAAGAGAAAACTTGTCAAACTGCCAACAAGACATTCCCTCAGTTTTAAGCTGCAGCCCAGGTTTGTTTATCTGTGGACAACGAAGAGCAGCAGCCTGTTTGTGTCCAGGCTGACAGGATCAGGGACAGACAGGAGCTGCCACAGTAACTCTGTACCCTGCTGCCATCGATTCTAATAGGGAACACTGACGTAGGATCAGGAAACGCTAGTGTGCACAAGATGTGAAAACAGCTTTTAAAATGTAGAGGGATTCTGAGAGGACGAGCATGTTTCAACAACAAAAACCAGGCCTCCAAACACAGGCAGCATGGAGACCAACGATGCCACATGCTGAGTTCGTCTAGCACTGACTTTTGAACAGAGCAGCTGACGGAGCAGCTGGCTGCAGATACCATACAGTGCCGTCACTCTAAATATCCAGTCACTGGACAGATACTGTTAATGCACAAAGACACACCTACTTACCGCTGCCACAAGTTCATGCGTCTCATCGCCGCAGCCTAAAAGACAAATGACCAACTAAGTGCATGTCAAAGACAACATCTACCAAAGACCTAAAGCACAACACAGCCTGTTCATCCCCCAGAGGAACTGTCAGGGTGTGGTTTACAGCCGATACTGCTTAAACCGATTTGTCAACTTCATTATGTTGTGACTGATCCACATTACCAATAATACATTTATTTATAAAGTACATTTAAAACTAATGTTGACCAAAGTGCTATACAAAGATAACACAAAAGAAAAATGACAAAATTTAAAAATAAAAATATCAGAGCACCTCCTGGCTGCTGCCAGTGAAACGGTCAGAACACTGTCACTTCACTGCTTGTGTGTTCTGCAGTAATATCCCAACATGGCCATGGCAGCGAACACGTGGGTAAAGCAAACTACAGATTTGCTGTCTGAGGCATTTCCAACGACATGACCCTACAGTTAAAGGTCTGTCGGGACAGACCTCAGAGTTCACTGGTAGAGACCACTCATTTAAACGCTCACCTTGGTTGTTGAATCCTTGCTGGAGCCTGAGAACAGAAGGCTGTTCTCTGCAGCAGCACAAGCTGGGTGACAGTTTGGCAGTACAGAGTGAGACATGTACACAGGACCAGAAGCACATGGCGTTATTGGAGCAGGAACACTTTCATTCAGATGTGGACATTCACAGCCTCCCGGGGTGGCTCTCCAAACTGTGGTAAGGTGCATCCTGTTTGCTTTAGACATCTTAGAGATTCATCTAGAAGTCCACCTGTGGCAGTTAACAGAATGAATTGAAAACCTAGAGTTGGCCAAGCCAAGTTACCAGGCAAGCACCTGGAAATGCTAGTGGGCACAGGAGACGTGAAAACAGCTTTTTTTTTTTTAAATGTAGAGGGATTCTGAGAGGATGAGCATGTCTCAACAACAAAAACCAGGCCTCCAAACACAGGCAGCATGGAGACCAACGATGCCACATGCTGAGTTCGTCTAGCACTGACTTTTGAACAGAGCAGCCGACAGAGGAGCTGGCTGCAGATACCATACAGTGCTGTCACCGTTTATTGCTTTTCCCTGTACATCCCCCCCGCATTACCTTGTTCCAGCAGTGCTGAAGGCCTGGACAGAGGAACCCTGCAGAGACAGGATGACCGTGAGAACGTGGTTCTGGAGCCACCAACATACTCAGCTGTCAGTGCAGCATGTAGTTCAGAGAGGCAGCTGTCATTCACACTTCAGAGCAGTTGAACATATTTAGCCAATCATCATAACATTTAGTCCGTGGTAGATGTCTCCTCTAATAAAACACTCACCCAGCTGGCCTGAGGTATTCTCCAGCACCTGGAGGACAGTTACATGGGAAAAGTTCAATTGGTGGGGGGGGGGGCACATTAACTTGAACCAGATTTAACAGCTGTTAGTTCCCATTAGTAACACTGCTGTGGAGAGCTGACAGCAGTGGGTTGCAAGAGAACAACTTGCTCTCTGCACTGTATGAGCTCTACAGCCCACCTGACAGGACCAGAGCACGTACTGTGCCAACAAACAGCAAGTACAAATAGAGCACCTGATGAAGTGTAAGGGGTGTAAAGACCAAAAGAACACAAATGCGAAATTCTAGTTGTGCAGTTCTTTTTGTATATTTATTGGAGAGTTAATTTTGACTATGTTTAAATGGTTAAGGGTGTAAAAAATTGAAAGGTTAATGTTAATATTGGCCAGTCATTACTTTATTTTGGAATAATGGTTATTACTATAGTGTTCAGTAATGTTTTGATTGTGTACTGTGGCTTTAAAAAAAAAGTCACGCCACTTCCCGTCTTAGTTTGCGGGGGAAAAAAGGTTCTGAAGAGTTTGGAAGCACACAGTTTTCTTACCGTACATCTGTAACAAGCTTCCTTTCGACAGTATTCATGTTTAGTTATGTTATAACTTGTGGAATTTGCTATGTTCGGTTTTTTTTTGAGCCGCTAAATTAAACCAAGATATTATATTATTCTTGCAATCGTTGTGGAAATGGACTTTTATGTGGCTCGCTGAAGTGAATGTGACACTGGAAGAGGAGGAGACATGTGCAGGGAGTGAGTAAGACGTTTGCTATCCTTAGAAAATTCAACCTCCACAAGGGGCATCCATCACCTTTTGTTTCTACTGTTCTCCACTAGGGGTGGGATCATGTACACGTACACACGCTGGCCAAACCATGATCGTTCAGACAACATTCAACTTGTCTAAACACTTGCTCAGCATCTTGCTGTAAGGAGAAGCCATTCTTGTTATAACAAGATACTTCATTGGTTTTTACAAGCTGCTTTCACATTAAAATGTCATTATGCTGCTCGTTAATACGACGTACTGTATCTTCTTATGACATTTTGTGATTATAACGTATCTTTTCATTTTTAGTTAAGTCTCGGTCCGCTTTTAACCTTTTGCTGGGTTTCACATTCTGTTGGTGCTTTGTTTTCCATCTTATAACATCAAGGGGTCTCCGCACGCGAAAGCTAAATAACAGTTTGAGGGGTGGGTTGAAACAAACCAATAAATTAACACTGCATTAACTTCTCCCTCTAATTTTCAGCCATTAAGTGAGAGTCAAAATGAACCTGAACAGTATCCCCTCCTCTTTGCTATCTATTGGGATTGGTCAACCAGATGCAACATCACAACAAACAATAGTAACATTTTATTATTGCACCTGTGTCAAGCAGAATAACAAAACCTTTTAAAAAAAAAGAACAGAATTTTAGTTGGACAAACAAAAATGTCCAGGATACCATTAGTACTTGTACTTTCATTTACCACTGAGCAGCCAGCCCAGCAATGGTTCATCTACACTGAAGCCTACTGCCAAGAGCAAACACTGACCTCATGTCCTGGAGGGTCATCACAAACTTCAAGATGAACTGCTCCCCATCACATTCAGCAGTAAGGTCGTAACCTAGAGAAAATAATAAAAAGTTGGTCTTCATTTTATGGTCTAATTAGGGGTAATATGTTCAGGGTAAAAGTCGTGCATGCCTAAACCAACATTAACATTACAGACTGTGCCAGGCCTCATTGTCACCTTTCCGCAACCAACAGGGCAGAGGTGAAAGCAAAACCTGACATTTTATAGCCACTGGTGACCTGGGATCAGCCCAGTGCACGGGACAGTCCCAACGACTAGTGTGCACAGTGGCACTGCAATGCGCACTGAACCGAGTGTCTGGAAACGACCGCGCTGAAAGTCACCGTCATTTCCAAACGTTCCAGCTTATTTGAGATCTCCATAACCCGTACTAGACTCATCTGAAACCCTTTCAGTGTCATTTGTATCATTCACCACTTGTGTTACTATCCAATAATGAAGCGTGTTTTGCAAGTTTGCATTATTATTTAGCCAAGATTTAAATTACTAGGGACACAAGTGTGTCTGAACTGGACCAAGAGTGCCTGTTCTGCGCAATTTTTAAGAAAGCCCTGTGCTATTTTAGCATCGTGCAGGCTAGCAGCTAGCTCAGCATGCTAACAGAAGACAACGTGGTGCGCAAAGTCTTACGACATCACGTTTGATCAATGTCAGGTAAACTTACATACACTTAAACACGACAGTCGTGTGTATGGTGCTAAATGCGTTGTTAAGTATCTGCTGGGGAGTCCGGTAAATAACGCAACTATTTAAACTCACCTTGATACAACTACTCACGAAGAAAAGACCGGTAAAAGGAGGAAACCTCCTGCTCCAAGCTCACTTATATGATGCGTTACGTCAGTGCGTCTGCGTCTTCGTCTTCTTCTTCTTCTGTGGTTTTTAATGACAGCTGGCAATATATTGTTGCGCTGCTGCCGCCTTTCGATTTATATAGTTATAATACTACATTTATTTCCTTTTATGTAACGCCTATCTTCTAGATATTTAAATAGACATCTTAAGCGTCTCCCTTTACCTCCAACTTCCATAATACTTTTTAGTGTCTCCTTCAAACATGCTCCACCGTTTCTTACTGCTGGCATTGCTCACATAACATAGTCTGGTGCTTTCCTATAATCTTAAGTAAGTTATTTAAAATTGAATGTCCAATTCTCATCGTGGTCAACGCTGAACTACCCTTTCCCTTCTATTCGCCGCTTATTAACTGAGCCAGTCATTCTATTCTGCAGTAAGTACAAATGCCTCCCTTTGGTTTTGTTTTTCCCAACACTGTTGCCTTTCCAGAATTATTTTGTGCCACACCATTCTTTCACTCAGAATTAGATAGTTTAATATTCATCTCCACCCATCATTACTGCCCTCTTCACTAGTTCATCTACCTTTTCATTTTCTGGCATGCCCACATGAGCCAGGATCCATGATATTGTGAGTCCACTGCCCCCCCAACTTATTGTTACCAGGATATCATAAAACAAATCCTGTCTGCTGCTCGAAGTTCCATTTCCAATGCTTTGAAGTGCTGACAACGTGTCAGTGCATATTAGTACTTTACCATGTTGATGACGGGCTTTAAAACCAGACTGAGAAAATTAAACAGTGGCGTTTTTGTTGTGGAAGCTCTGCAACTGAAGGAAGGCAGCCTTCTCCTGGCCCTTTGACAGGAAAGGCAGTTTAGGTACCTGTCTAAATATAGAACTGAGGGGTCCTATACCTACACATGTGTTTCCCCTAGGTTTTCAGCTCGGGGGTAGACGGGCACCAACACAAACCCTAGCAGGAGAGTGACTGCTGCCATCTTCACCTTCATCTTCACTGGGAACGTTTAGGAAACGCACATATTTTCGTCTGCTTTTCAGAGGCAGAGAGAAGCTCAGGAGGGTCTGTGAGAAAACCCGACCTGATGAAGGCGCGGCGTGCCGGTCAGGTGAGAGCAGTGTTTGTTCCTGGCGCACCACACTTCATTCAGAAATCTAATAGTTTTACCTTTCCTGTTTCTGTGCAACGATATGTACATAATAAAACTGCGAATTTTAGATGTTTCACAAACCAACTGGTTCCTTCGTGATGTATCCTGTTTAGAACAGTACGAATAACCGGCAGTTTAACCAAAATGAGTGTGTCTTTGTGATGCATGTGTACAGGAGCATATTTATAACTATGGCTCAGGGTTTCAATGAGTGTTTTAGACCAAAGAGTTGGTGTGGTGAGTTTTACATCATACAACCACCAAATTATCACCAGACTGTAACTGATATGGACTTTGATGTACAGTTTGATACAATATGTGTCAGTACTGTGGATTTCATTCAAATTCATTTATGCCACCACTTTCTATAGTATCAAATGTTATCGTTACATATGTACATTGTTCTTGTAATGCACCTTTCTGTATATATTAAGCATAATGATAACATATTTAATGTGAATTAAAGTTTTTAACTATGATTAAACAGGCTTACACAGTGTATTATATATTACATGGGAGTATGACACTAGTTAATCATTCATGCCTTTGCAATCTGTGGCATTAAGCACATAATGGAGTTAGAGAAAATGTCTTTTTAATCTTCTCACCTAAGGAAATGTGAATACATCTCATAAATTGCTCACAACCCTAAGGGAACACTTGATCATCACAGTATAACACCAAGTTAGTTAAACTTCAGGGACATCGATCTGTAAATTTAGGAGGCACAAGTGACAAGAGATCAGTTTCACCTGCTTTGGTTCAAATGAAAGTGACAACAGGTGCAACAGAGAGGCAAAAGCAAAACAACCCCCAAAACAAAATGGGTTTACATATAGTGGCCACAGACACATGCTCTCTCCTCATTCTTCCTGACTGGTTCTTCTCAGGTTTGGTGTTTCGCTCGTGTCCTTGTCAGTACTGGAAGCAGGAGGCAGCACCTGCAGCCCAGTCAGGTTGCACAAACAACTGCTTTGTTAACACCAAGCAGATTTTAACAAACGACTTACTGTCTCATTTCCAGAAACAACTCCAATTGCAACCCCGCCAGCTTTCAACAGGTTGCGGCATCTCATAGACGGTAAGGTCCCCCCCCACAGGGCTGTGTACTGGCATCTCACTACACCGTCTCGTCCTTCAAGAGGTAGCCCCACACATTGGATGAATCATGTCCCACAAGTAGTGGAAAGACATTTCTTTAGGGTAGTGAAGAACAAGTAAGATATTCCACAAAAACAAGGAGTACAGCAGGCCTTTCCCGGCCTTCTGAGCATTACAACCAGGGCTGGTCACAATCAATCTGTGGGCATGCAGGCAGCTCTCCACCCCATCCTACACTCAGCAGTAACCCTGAAGACCCCAGCTGATGTCTTCGTGGCCCCCTGGTGCAACACAGACAAGCATCGTTCCTCCACGTGATTCCGCTCCCCATGCTGGGGTATGTAAGAGTGTTTGTTCATTGTTTTCATCCCAACTTTCTCTGCTGTTTGGTTCTGGGCAGGCAGTTCACACTAGGTTTTAGATATTTTTTCCACTAAAAGAAACTGCCTGGTTCTGCTGAAATTAAAGTTGATGGGTCCCAGATTTCCCCCCAGAACATTGGACCCAAATGCATGACTCTACAGGCACAGAAAAGGTTTGAGTGGTTTATTAATGGTTTACAGAGCCATAGACAGGAAGATGGCTGTGGTGTACAGTTAAGACCGAGGAGCCAGGGGAGGATTTACTTCAGTCTATGGTTCACAGGTCTCTCCAGGCAGTATCCCCTCCCAGTACTGAACAGGCTCAGCACTGCTTTAGCTTCCCAGACAATGCGAGATCAGGCACAACCTGAGGTAGTGGCCTTCTCCATCAGCAGCAGACCAGGAAAGGCAACAGTAAAGTTTATGCTGGCTGATAAAACTATCCCACACAGGGAGAAAATGCAAACAGCTGTGACAACACGGCAGGCCAGGTCAACTAGAACACTTCTCCATGTGCATAGGCAGTAAAAGGCCATAGAAAGGCAGTCACCAAATGCTGAGAACAAAAAGCTGAACTTAATCATCACATACCAAAAATACAAAAAACTGTCAACCAAAACAGGCTGTCAGAAAAAAGTGAATGAACTCCAGAAGATAGTTCTCTGGTGACTTCCAGCACAGTAAGGTTAACGCTGGCAGGAGCAGGCAGAAAACCAATCCAGTGAACAGAAAAACCCACATGTAAACCCATTTTGTTTTGGGGGTTGTTTTGCTTTTGCCTCTCTGTTGCACCTGTTGTCACTTTCATTTGAACCAAAGCAGGTGAAACTGATCTCTTGTCACTTGTGCCTCCTAAATTTACAGATCGATGTCCCTGAAGTTTAACTAACTTGGTGTTATACTGTGATGATCAAGTGTTCCCTTAGGGTTGTGAGCAATTTATGAGATGTATTCACATTTCCTTAGGTGAGAAGATTAAAAAGACATTTTCTCTAACTCCATTATGTGCTTAATGCCACAGATTGCAAAGGCATGAATGATTAACTAGTGTCATACTCCCATGTAATATATAATACACTGTGTAAGCCTGTTTAATCATAGTTAAAAACTTTAATTCACATTAAATATGTTATCATTATGCTTAATATATACAGAAAGGTGCATTACAAGAACAATGTACATATGTAACGATAACATTTGATACTATAGAAAGTGGTGGCATAAATGAATTTGAATGAAATCCACAGTACTGACACATACTGTATCAAACATGGTTTGAAAGTGTAGAGGAGGAAGATGAAGATCGAGGCTGTATCATGTGAGCTGTGGTAATAATAGAGACATGAGTACAAAGCCTAGGCCAACAGTCATGCATGTTCCTGTATCAAACATGGTTTGAAAGTGTAGAGGAGGAAGATGAAGATCGAGGCTGTATCATGTGAGCTGTGGTAATAATAGAGACATGAGTACAAAGCCTAGGCCAACAGTCATGCATGTTCATGGCTCCTGTCCTGTACTTTCTGGTCAGGAATGGACCTCCAGTCATAGAACGCTGCATCTTTATAGATTTACCTCACAGCAATAAAACATGCTAGTCACTCTGACGCATTCACAAGTACAAGTTTGTAAAACTGTAGTTTTTATTTTTAACAACCAACATGCACTTAATTTAATGGGAACCTATGGGTGCTTCATCCAAGGAGTTAAGTGCTAAAAATACACGTCTTATTTGTCCACAGTGAATTTGACAACTCACCCATTTTCCATTCTCACTTCTCTCACCATACTGTGCAAAGGAACAACTCTAAAAAACAACTGTTCTAATGATAATGTCAGAATTTGTGTTGAACAGTCCAGCACATACAACTGAGCAATCTCTCTAATCAAGCAACCAAATGAAAACTAGCAGAAGATTTAAAAGTTAAAAAACCTGCACTCATCCTGTTAATGAGACATCATCAGATCTTACGGTGTCAGAAATTCAAATGCTTTGGGTGAGGAGTGGGCAGTTAAACGTTTGAGCTTAGGTGACTGATTCCACCAGAGCTAGATGTTGTTTTTCAAGGCGTCCATTCTTCTCATGTAGTTTAACTTATCCAGATTGACATAATGTTTGCCAAATTATTCTTAGCATGCCATTCAGTTATTCCAACATAGACTTTTCAAACTGAGATGCAATTATCTCGTAACAGCAGGCTATTATTTTGAAACAAAAGGAACATGGTTGGTTGGTAGGGTACAATGGTTACAAAATGGTTGTGCATAATTTTAGCTTTTTTTTCTAACATATTCTGACTATAGTGGGTTTTTGAGGCAAATACTGAGATCAATATTTCAGAGTTAAAACAAAAAAGCAAACAATAGATTTGCAAAATGTATCATATTAATGGCCCAAAATATCAACCTGGCTAACTTTATGTCTTGAATTGTTGAACGTAAACAATCCACAGACTGCCAAAGCCTCCAATAAATACAAAACATAGTTGTTAACCAGCCAAAATGATTCTGCTCATTCTCATCTGGCTAACTTTGTGCTTCACGTGCAGATTGAGGTCTAATTTTTTTAATGAACTTTTTTGACATAGCCTTTGCCTTATATTGTGAAAGTGACAGTTGTGAAGAATAATTTGGCACCTTTTCATCCAAAATGATGAACATTATTTCTTTATTACAGTCTATCTGTAAGGGAAACAATTACATGCATATTAAAATGACTTTATAGTCTGGGTTGACCAGATGAGGCTTTAGTCCTGATACAGCTGTGAGTAAGCTGCATTTTAGTAAGTTTGGGGTTAAAGATTCCATACTGACTGCTATGACAACACAAGATAAAATTTAAACTTCTGAACTTCCACTGGCACTAATGCAAGCACAAAAACTGTGGCGGGAGCTTCACGGAATGGGTTTCTATGGTCGAGCAGCTGCATGCAAGCCTCATATCACCAAGTCCAATGCAAAGCGTCATGTGGAGCGGTGTAAAGTATGCCGCCACTGGACTGCGGGGCAATGGAAATGTGTTCTGTGGAACCACAAATCATGCTTCTCTGTTTGGCAGTCAGCGGGGTGAGTCTAGGTTTGGTGGATGCCAGGAGAACGTTACCTAACTGACCTGCATTGTGCCAACTGTGAGGTTTGGTGGAGGAAGGATAATGGTATAGGGGCTGTTTTTCAGGGTTTGTGCTAGGCCCCTTACTTCCAGTGAAGGGCGATCTTAATGCCTCAGTATGCCAAGCCATTTTGGACAACACTACTTCCAACGTTGTGGAAACAGTTTGGGGAAGGCCCTTTTTATTCCAACATGACTGTGCCCCAGTGCACAAAGCAAGGTCCATAAAGAGCTTGACTGGCCTGCATAGAGCCCTGACCTCAATCCTATCAAACACCTTTTGGTATGAACTGGAATGCAGACTGTGAGCCAGGCCTTCTTGTCCAACATCAGTGCCTGACCTCATAAATGGTCTACAGATTGAATGGGCACAAATTCCCCCATAAATACTCCAAAATCTTGTGGAAAGCCTTCCAAGAAGAGCGGAAGCTGTTGTAGCTGCAAAGGGGGGACCAACTCCATATTAAAGTCTATGTAGTACTTTTGTCCATATAGTGTATGTCCAAACAGCCACTTCAATGTTCAGTTTGAGCAGACAGGGCAGAAATTGAAATACCGACAGCTGCTAGCTAGCATTAGCTTCATAACTGAGAGATGAGGTCAGGGTGCAGAGTAATTTTTCAGTCTGTTGCTCTCATCAACTGGATGTCTAGGTTCGATACGAGGTAGCTACATTCAGCTAAGGTGATCCATTCTGAAATACCACAGTCCGTAAAGTGAGATCTAAACAATTTAAGCAACTCTTTAGCCAAACAAAACCAGAATGTATTCAGGTAAATACATTGCCTCCCTCCCTGTCCCCAAATTCAATGACACACCTTCACACTCTCTATACTGTGGCTGTACCTGACTGAGGATTTTGTCACTTGCCTGTCGGTCAGCTGTTCAGTGTGACTATCAGTTCTTTTTTTCTTTTATTTTTAAATACAGCCTAGGCTGTCAGAAAATCAACTGTCATGAATTTCAACCACATTAACATCAGTATTTAAAATACAAAAGAGTGACAGGAACATACAGTATTTCTGAGCATTTAAAAATCAAAGACAGCGGCATATAATGCAAGATTTAAATTGACATAAAATGTCAGGCTGCGACATGCATTTGTTCGGATAAGGAGACAGGCAGCACACTTCTGACACGTGGTTATAGCCTAGTTTACCATCAAGTTTGAGCTTCTCACGTCAGTTAACCACAGTGCATGTTGTTAATGTGTGTTTGATGCATGCCAATTGCACTGTGAGTGATTCCTCTTATTTATAATTCCTCACTGAAATGTTTTCCCCATGTATTTTTGTTGGCTCCCTAGTCCTGTTTGGATGGATGCATGTCATAGAAACAGTCCACATAAATGGCTGTGTGTGGCACTTTAATGGAGTTGGGTAAACAAACCGAGCTCACATGACACCGAGCTATGCAAAAGCATCGTTGTGGCAGTCTGTCTTATACAAGCAGACCACAATGTTTGAAAACACTTCTAATGTACAAATCTCACCTTTTACATGGCTTGTTTTAATTTTCTCATTCTGCAATTTGCTAAACATTATCTTGCACTTTGAAAAAAGGCAAATGAGAAATGAGTTGACACCATGGTTGTCATTCATTCAGCTAGATAAATGTTGACCATTTACAAGCAGTTACATGAGGTAGATGCATTGGGAACTCTCCCACAATGCACTAGGGAAAAAAATACGAAGATACTGTACTTAAGTCTCATTTTGTGTGTTTACTGCTCTCATTTAGCTCCACAATAATTCCACTGTTTCTGCACTTTCACCACTGCTAAACATCTCAGACCAGTGGAACATACCAATGAATGATGTTGGTGCATGACTGGTTGGGTTCTACCCAACAGAGGGCAAACCTACTTCTAAGCAATAATCATTAGCCTGCTATGAAATAAAAACCTTGCTTTATATTGTATTATGTCTAAGTATAGGTAACTAAACTGTGATCATTGCATCAACAGATGATTAGTCAACAACTTGCATGTTCTCATTTATTACATAAAAAAACAGGACATTTTTATCTGAAAAGTAATTAATGTTAATGCTAACCCTTGACGTCATGACCCAGCTACTGTAACTACTGACAAATTGTAATTTTTCAGGTTTGGGTTTAACGACTTGTTACTAACAACAGTTCTAGATGAATTTCCAACTGGCTTTGAAAAACCAAAAAAAAAAAAATCCAGCCTCATGTCAAATGGTAAACAACCCAAAATGAATAACTCTGAGGTCTGAAGAACTTAAAAGTCCAGGCTTGTGTTAAATCAACAGCAATTAAATCAAGTTAATTAAGTTAGACAAAAACGATGAACAGGGCTGAGGGGTCTTAAATGCATGTGCAGTAATAATCTAGTCTTGTCTAATATGTTCTGTCAGTTGTCACAAAAACTGGCATTAATTTTAAAACAGATCTAAAAATCAGAACCATCAAACACTCACTGAACTAAATGTAAATTTTTGGTTTGTGTCCAGTCTCTAAATATACCAGTTCTCAGATACTGTGCTGGTTTGTAATTACAATATTACTACACAGACTGGGGTCGACTGCTTGTCAAGTATAAGCCATTTAAGAACTAACAAGAGCAAATACATTAAAAAAAAGTGCCGTTTAATATAAAATTAACATTGCCACTGAGTCAAAAGCAAAATGTACAGCCTGGCAGCATTTAATGTCCACCCTGTCTCCATTTCTTCAAAGTCCCTAATGTACTGTCTGCTGTGTTCCAGAGAAACCTCACTGTCAGAAATCCCAAAATGCTGCTTGGTGGAATGCAACATGACCGCATTTTCTGTTATAAATACATTATAGTGACATTACAGCTAATGCTTTAACTAATTAAATTACTATCAATGACCACAATTGTTTAAGGCTTTGTAATAGGCAGCCATTGCTTTCCACTCATTTCACTGCAGGTTGAAAACTGTACTGCTGGACAACCAAAGCTCTTTAGCACTACCATGTGTGGTCCACATAAATATGGTGTCCATGAATATGATTTGTCATAGAAGGGTGAAAACTGGCTAGAACGTACCAAGCCACTGATGTGTTCGTTCTGTTATCAGCACTGCATGTTGTCAAATCTGTAAATTAAATTTAACACGTACATTCATTAGTTGGCACAATAGCATGTGTTTTAGCTGTAATGTGAACTGAATTTTCAGTTCAGTTTAGAAATGATAATGCATGTTGCTTTGTTTTTCTCAATGTGGCAACATCACTACCCAGCACCACAGGAGTATGTAACTAGTGGCTTTATGCTTTAGCTCATTTATTACAAATCACATAGTTACTGCCAACTATTTTGCAAAGGGGTCAAACTTGTAAGAAGTATAAAAACCAGGCTTATATAAACTTTATGTAATCAATGTTTTGTTTTGTTTTTTACTGTGGCAATTCAGGCATATTGTATGTGCAGGCTGATGATTGTTTGAGCCATTTAATCACCAATACTGACATTAGCATAGATTTCTAAAGTTTTGAATTTTTGGTCAAAACAAGCCTTTTTATCAGTGTCACCTTCACACTGTCAAACTTGTGATGGCTTATGTTTTACGGTTTCTTTCCCAAAAACCAAACAATTTATCAATAAATAAATCTGAAAAATTGACAGCAGAGCTGAACTTTTTCAAATCTGAACAATGGTTGACTAACCGAAAATAGTCAGCTACTACTTTAACTGATTTTTGGTTTTAAGGAAAAATGCCACAGGTTACAGCCTCTGCACTGTGAAATGCCTACACCTTTAATTCAGAAATCATTGGACAGTAGTTTGACAAAAATTAAAAAGATGTTCAGTGTGACAGGTCACAAACCTCAAAATGTATTTTTATAGCACAATGAAATAAATGGAATCAGTGGCTGCCTGCAAAATACAAAAGGATTTCAGATTTTACCATCCTACAGTGGCATACTTTGGAAAATGCTCAATGTTTGACTTGTAGTAAAATGGCTGAAACACAAAAGCAGCGTTCATAATGCTCCTTTAAATTTGACTACAAACAGCATCTCTCTTTGTAATAGTTAGAGATTTTAAAGTGTGAACTTGTACTTTTGTGTTACATTTGTTAATTGGCACAATACTGAATGTGCTTTTATCTGAAGAAGAGGATTTTGTGGTTCAATAATTTCAGTAGTCCAGATTTTTTTAGAGCAGCAGTACAGAGGCTGCTCCAGCAGCTGGTAGTTTCTGACTCATGACCAGAACACAGCATCAGGTGTGTCTACGCTTCAGTGATGGAAAAGGAAAAAAATGTCTGCAGTTTTGTAATGCATCATTGTCACTGTGAGAAACCCCTCAGACCCCACAATCAGCTGTGGTGCTCAGTGGGTGTGTGACTCTCCAGAGTTTGGGGGCACCGTGGGCCCCCCAGCCCCTCTCCTGCCATGGCCCAGGATACAGTGAGCACTGCCGCATCCTTCTTCATCATCGTCTCCCTCGCTTTCAGACGAAGACTCTCCAAACTGTCTGGGCTTCTCGTAAATACAGCAGCCTGGAACACCACATGCAGAATTAGGACTGAGCCAAGTGAACTACATCTACCCTGTCTCCACAGACCCATTGTAAGATCTCAGCTTGAAAAGTGGAAATGGAGCATGATATCTTGTTCAAACACTGGTCAGAAACAGTAACATAAAGAGAGCATGTGGTAAATCTAGCTTTTCAGCCACAATTTGGTTTGATAAATCAAACAGTGCAGCAAAAGGATGAAAAGGCATTGCATTAAGGAAGACATGCGAATGTGTACACACAAGTATGGAAGAGGATCACTTGAGTTCTTAATATAGAATTTAAATAAAATTTCAGGGGAGAAAGTCAGAATTTTGAGAAAAAGGACATTTGAGATTACGGTAATTATTTCATGTGGCCCCGATCACCCATGGGCATTTTTACTCTGTTTTCATTCCTTTAAATTACAGACTTATGGACCTGTCACCAATTCTTAGCCAACATGTCATATATTATTATTTTCAGGATTAATTACTGTAGGATACACAGAAATCCACTGCATTAATTACGTTTCCAAAGAACTCACACTTTGAAGACCTTCTTCCCAGATGCTCGTTGTCAACCGTGTCACTGGACCACTCTACCTTCTTCTCCGTCTTCCTCTTCCTCAGCTTGATTGTCAGACTTCGTCCCTCCTGTAAGATGTGAGATACTGACCATCAAACTAGGCCAGGTGGCCAACTCTTTCTCCACACAGCAAGAAGGTCCTGGAGTTCTCATGCTCTGTCCACAAAAGCATGAGTAGGTGAGTGTTTACCTGCTCTCCCAAAAGTAACGTCTAGTGCTACAAGTTCCCCTTTCAAGGCTCTGGCTTTTGCTTCATAAATAGTAAACAGGGTTATCTATGGCTCAACAAGTGTGGCGTGGGGGGCCATGTCGAAAGGGGGGTCGGGGATGGCATTGCTCTACCTAAACACTTAGGTCCTACCTCCTCATTTGTCCCTCTCTCAGCTGTCCTCTATCCCTAATCACTGTTCCCCCGCTAGGCTAGTTATGTTTTTAATAGTAGGTACCATCTTTTTTAGCATTTGTTAATTAAGTCTTGAACAGTTTGCCGGTCTCTGGTGCTTCATCCAACAAAGAAACCATAGCCTGACTGAAAGCGAGACATGAATGTGATGCACCATGCTGTTTATGGGCTTCCTGGGCAGGTTACTGAGGTCCTTGATTAAATGACAGGTTGGATAGATTTTGCTGTGGCACCACAGAAAATTATTAATAGACACAGTGGTAGATGTTCTTGTACAGTGCTCTTCTGTGCACTCATGGGGCTTTACAGTACAAATCGCCCCATTTGCACCCATTTGAATAGCAATGGTGAAGGCTACCAGGAGCAACTGGAAGTTCAGCAGTGTTAGCACTGGGCCCGGATCTAGCATGGTGCTAGGGTGGGCTGCAATTTCACCAAAAACAAACAGTCTGAGCTTCATAAACACAGATGTTAAGGTGGAAGTGTTGAACTGAAGTGCATACAATTGTGGATGGTGTATAATATCAAAATATAGGCCTATCATTTTTCTACAATGAGCCTGCTTCTACTTTTATTACTTTAGGTAGTCTACCATTTTGTGAAAATACTTTCAATGCAGGACTTTTACTTGTAACATAGTATGCTACTTTTACAGTGTGATATTACTACTTTCACTTAAGGATGTGAATACTTTATCTACTATTGGTACTAACGTAGTTTGGTTACAGAACAAGTTAGATGCTTTATTTAAAAAATCATGCTTATTATTTAGGGTCAATCTAGCTCTGCAATCCACATCAATCAACTATCACAGTCACTGTCAATAAAAAAGAACCCTCTTTTTTTTTCATTCCTTTGAGGGTCTTGTAGCCAAGAGTAAGAAAAAGAAAAGACTGCGCTCAAGGGTCATGACAGGTGCGCTCAGCAAAAAACATCAAAAACAAAAAATGACAAAACGCTTCTGCACTCTGAAAGCTGCCTCAAAATATAACTAATACTTAAAGCATCATGTGGCTGAGACGTTTCAGCATACCTGCCTTCTTCAGTGTAAGGAAACAACACAAATCACGTATTTCTATCCACCGCATGCAACCCGCAGTTACATCCAAAAATAACAATGACTACACTCCACATCCAAAAAAAGGTCAAACAAGGCTGCAGACAAGATGGCGGACCTCTGTAACGCATCACCTCTGTAGCTAACAGGAAATCACGTACCACCATATTGGAAATTGGTTGTTTTTTACCCAAAGTCCCCCTCCATGGTAGCATGCAGATTTAAAAAAATAAAAATTAAATACAAAATAAAATTTGTCAGTTTACCCCTATTTGTATAGAAGTTTGTATAGAATATTATACACACACACACACACATACACATATATATAAATTAAGTTTGCAAAAAATTAGAAGTAAATAAAAAATAGGCCTAATGTAAAGACAATTCAGTCTTTAAAAAGTAATTCTTTTAAAAGTTGTAATGTTTGAATCTAATTTATTAATTGTACAAAGTGAACAGCTAATTTATTAATTGTACAAAGTGAGCCAGCTAACTGGAAAGACCCCCTGTGAGCTACTGATTATTAAAGGCCAGTTCTCCTTAGCCCTGTTTCTGCATCAAATTCACACAACTGTTAAATTCAACCTCAGCAACTGAAAGTGTTACCAAGGTTTAAACTTCAGAACATCAGCAAGGAACACACAGTTCAGAAGCAGAATACCAGTAGTTTTATTACAGTTTTTCCAAATCTATGTATTTTTGTTTTTACAACTATTCATGCCGGCCATGGTCCTCGTGTTTGTAAGACTGATCTGAAAAACAAATGATTTAGTCATTCCTTATGCTGTTCTAGATCAAGCACTTTTCCAGAGGGCTAAAAGACTGACCACAGTAACCCTTTACTATCCTCCCACTTCTCAGTAAAATTCTTGAAAAGACAGGGTACAAATAAGTGTACTATTACTTATCCACTGATATCTATGGTGGTTTAGAATGCTCTCACTGGCCTACATTCCCCATCTTACCTCTGGGACCATGACATCAAAGACAAAGTCCAGGAGTGTTATCTCCACTTTCTTGATTCGTTCACCTACGCCAGCATCACAAAGACATAACCTTTGCAATGGACAGTTATTTGCACATTATGATTGTTTAATCCAGATAAGACCAGCTGTTGTCGTATGCAAATGGGGCAATAATGTTGGCTTTAACAGGCTGTGCACTCCTGCATATTGCAATCAGTTTTGATGGCGCAGATTTCAGTGATTATACCAGGCCCTACAGTAACTTATAATGTTACTGCATGCTATGCTACTAGCCAACATTAGTCAGACTGAGCACCCTAGCAGCTAACCTCTGCTGTCCTGCTTAACATGCAAATGCAACATGATTCAAACTGCTGAACAGAATCAGTTTTAGAAACGTATTTAAACTCAAGATTTACACAAATTTTTGGAGTGCTTGCATGACCAGCAACAGCGAGGCAAAAAAAAAAAAAAGAAAAGCTAACATTATATACTTGGAGCCATTTAACATTTAGAAGAAGAAGCTTTATTTTACTGTAACATGTACAACAAAATTTTGTTTGGAGCCGAGGGGACCCGGGCCACTGTGTGCATACACGCTGCCATCATGGGCAGCTTGGGGTTGTTCCAAAGACACTTTGACATGTGGTCTGCCGGCACCGAGATTCTAACCTCTAACCTTGCTAGTTGGGAGGCAACTGCTCTACCCACCACACCACTGTCGCCAACCTTCCAGTTGGGAGGCAACTGCTCTACCCACCACACCATTGTCGCCCCTCCTTAAGTATTTAGTCCATATTGGTACCTACATTTGTTGGGTTTGTCAACACATTAAAGTCTGATAAATAATACTTGATAAACCCTTAGAAAGGTCAAACTTTTAAAATCCTAACAAAGACTCTGTAACTTACCACTGCTAAATCATCCCACTTTCTTTTCTTCTTCTTATGCATATGTGCAATCTTCTTGGTTTACTGGTAGTTTGCACATGCGTAATGCTGATGTTTTCAGACAAAAATGAGATGAAGAAGATGAGACTCCAACACTGAGCCATTCTGGTATGGACATGCTGTGTTACGGAGGTCTGCCATCTTGTCTGCAGCCAGGTCCCTCTCATTGTAGATGATATTAACAGTCACTGTGTAATACTGTATACCGTTAATATAATGAAACCGTGATATTTGGCGAAACGGTTATCATACCATGAGAATCTAATACTGTTGCAACCCTTTTCCAACAACATTAACTACAGTACATCCCATACTATCTCATAACATTAAACAGTGGGTCAGTATCTTTTCATTATCTCAGTTGATCCAAAACGTAGCATTAATCTACTAGTAAATACAGAAGCAGGCTGTCAGCACTTGGTTCAACAGTGAGCCACGCACAGCCTTTGTTATTTATCTATGCTTTGCTGTTAATACTCCAGCAGCCATGTCTCATACTGTACGTCTAGTAATGTTTGATAGTATGTAAATATTTCTTTATTTTTGTTTGTTGATTGACCCAAAACACAGTCCAGTAAGAGAGAATCTGGAAACTGGAATTTTAGCAGAAACTAAGTTAACCGCCAGACTGAGGCACGCACACTAATGGTTAGCTTTAGCAATGAGCCAAACATCACTTGGTTGTTAAACACCGGTAAGTAGTTACTAGTTAAGAAGACTAAAGTAAAGGGGAGCAACGTATAATGAGAACAGTCAGAATCAACAGTCTGCCACTGCTATACTAAAAATACTACGCATCTAGTTATGTAAGATGGGACAGCAGAGTGGTGGTTAGCGCTGTCGCCTCACAGCAAGAATAATCAGGGTTCGAGCCCGATCGCCCAGGTGCCTTTCTCTGTGGAGTCTACATGTTCTCCCTGTGCCTGTGTGGGTTCTCTCCGGCTTCCTCCCACAGTCCAAAGACATTCATTTTAGGTTGACAGGTGACTCTAAATTGACTCTAGCAGTGTGTGGTTGTTTGTCTACATGTCAGCCCTGTGACAGACTGGTGACCTGTCCAGGATGGACCCTGCCTCTCGCCCAATGTCAGCTGGGATTGGCTCCACCACCCCTGCAAACCCATCCATCCATCCATTTTCCTCCGCTTATCCGGGACTGGGTCGCGGGGGCAGCAGTCTAAGCAAAGATGCCCAGACTTCCCTCTCTCCAGACACTTCCTCCAGCTCCTCCGGGGG
>NW_018128307.1:205690-205962 GCF_001952655.1 Monopterus albus
AGGTTCGACTATCGGTCAAATTCTCCTCTCCAGTACCCTGGCATGGACTTTCCCGGGGAGACTGAGGAGAGTGATCCCCTGTAGTTGGAACACACCCTCCGGTCCCCCTTCTTAAAAAGAGGGACCACCACCCCGGTCCACCAGTCCAGGGGCACTGTCCCCGACCGCCATGCGACGTCGCAGAGGCGTGTCAACCAAGACAGCCCAACAACATCCAGAGACTTAAGGTACTCAGGGCGGATCTCATCCACCCCCGGTGCCTTGCCATCGAG
>NW_018128307.1:207303-216625 GCF_001952655.1 Monopterus albus
GCCAGTGAGAGACCTATCCCCGACCCGAAGGCGCAGGGAAGCAGCCCTCTCGTTCACCGGGGTAAACTCCAGCACATGGCTGGGGAGCTATGAGCGAGCCCACACCAGCCTGCCGCCTCTCACCGCAGGCAACTCCAGAGTAGTAGAGTCCAGCCTCTCTCGAGGAGTAAGGTTCCAGAGCCCAAGCTGTGTGTGGAGGTGAGCCCGACTATATCTAGCCGGTACCTCTCAACCTCCTGCACAAGCTCGGGCTCCTTCCCCACCAGCGAGGTGACATTCCATGTCCCCAGGGCTAGTCTCCGTGTCCAGAGATCAGGTCGTCGGGGCACCTGCCTTCGACTGCTGCCCAATCCACTGTGCACCGGCCCCTTACGGATTCTCCTGCAGGTGGTGGGCCCACGGGAGGACAAACCACTGCAAACCACTTCAGGAATAAGAGGTATAATGAATGGATGTACTGTCACATAATTGTTGCTTTTAAGTAATTTATTTGCATTGTATTGTTTTCTCATTGTTTGCATTTTATTGTTTTATCCATTGTGTTAAGCACTTTGAACTGCCTTTGCGTATGAAAATGTGCTATATAAATAAACTTGAATTGCGTTATTAGCAACTAGCTAACTGCAAGCACTCATGACTGTAGCTAATTAGCTGTTAATAATGGTATCCATCTCATAGTGTTAGCTAAATAGTAATTATATAAATAGAATAAAGAAGCTCCAGGGTTTGGTTTGCATCCCAACACTCCAGCAAACCTGCTGAAACAGATACAACTTTCACATCCCTAAAAACTCAAAAGGAGGTGGTGTTCAATTAAGTCAGAAGAGTTTTTCATAGCATGGAAAGATAGTTTAATAACATATAAAAAAGCCCCTCGTAGTGCCAGAACCACATTTTATTCATCACTGATTGAGGAAAATAAGAACAACCCCAGGTTTCTTTTCAGCACTGTAGCCATGCTGACAAAGAGCCACAGTGCTGTTGAGCTTAACATTCCCTTAGATCTCAGCAGCAATGACTTCATGAGCGTCTTTACAAATAAAATCACAACTATTAGAGAAAAAATTGGTTGGACCATTCCCACAGCTTTCATGGATGTGCCATCGACTACAATGGCTTTAGAAACATCTGTGAGACCTCATTGTGTGGATGCACATCCACACAATGCTCTCCTGTTCTTTATTATTCTGGTTTCTACCACTGTTCTTCGGCACCTAACTCCTTCCACATACTTTCACCTAGAAGGGCCATTGAGGTATCAAACTGCTTATCTCCTTAAGGACATGTGTGCTTGTATACAACTTTTTTATCACTTTCATACTTTTTAAGATATTCAGCTTTTTTTTTTTTTTTACAAAAATTTCCCCATTGGAAATTAATTGGGCAAAATTGGAAGCTTAATATCTCCGGCATACCTTGGGCTAAAAACGCCATTTCAACTTTATTCAACTCGTGAGACATTCAGCTACCAATGGTGCAAAAAACATCTTGATATCTTTCATGGTTTTTCTTTTATAATCGACATTTATATTTTGTCTATTTGTCCATAGACAAAGCATGGGCCAATACTCTTATCTGCAATGCCATTGGCAGCTGTGCGTCATGTGACCCCCCCGGTCTAGCAGCCATCTCTATGCTTCTTCTCTTCCTCATTGCTTTTGTGCTCCTATTATGCCGTTCTTAAGCTTTATACACATATAATAGATGACGATCGTAGAGAAAATTGTCACGAATTCAGCTGTCAGTGTTACTGAGATGGAATGAATGGTATTTGCGTAAGTCGCACATTCCAGGCATACTGTCTCACTGCTCCATAGACTTACGGTCAATACAGAAGATCTGCGGAAACAAAATGTCAACGACAAATGAATGGCGAAATTCTGCTTCAGCATACTTTTAGCTATTTCAGGTATCAAAATATTCAGGACATTCATGCTTCTATTCAGACATTTTCTCAACTTCATACTTTTGAAATATTTAGCTTTATTTTGAAAATCTTCACCAATTGAAATGAATGGGAAAATTCTTCAACATACTTTCAGCTGTTTCAGCTATTAAAATGTTCACCTCCTCAAGGACATTCATGCTTCTATTCAGAGGTTTTCTAAACTTCATACTTTTAAAAATATTTAGCTTTATCTTGAAAGTTTTGCCCCATTCAAATGAATGGGAAACTTCTACTTCAGCATAATTTCAGCTATCAAAATGTTCAGCTCTTCAAGGACATTAATGCTTCTATTCAGAAGTTTTCTAAACTTCATACTCTTGAAATATTTAGCTTTATTTTAAAAGTTTTGCCCAATTCAAATGAACAGGAAAATCCTACTTCAGCATAATTTCAGGTATCAAAATGTTCAACTCTTCAAGGGCATTCATGCCATTATTCAGAATTTTGCTAAACTTCGTACTATTGAAATAATTAGCTTTATTTTGAAAATCTCACCCTATTCAAATGAATGGGGAAATTCTACTTCATCATACTTTCAGGGGCATTTCCGGTATCAAAATATTCAGCTCCTAATGGATCTTCGTGCTTCTGTTCAGGATTTTTCTAAACTTCATACTTTTTAGACTATTTAGTTTTATTTTGAAAAATCTTGCTCCATTCAAATGAATGGAGATATTCTACTTCAGCATACTTTCAGGTATCAAATGTTGAGCTCTTCAAGGACATTCATGCTTGTATTTATTTCATTTCATCCTTCAGATTATTCAACAAAGAATTGCAGCCGTTTCTTCTCAACTATTTTAACAAAGAAATTCAGCAATTTCTGCTCATCCTCCAGCTGTTTCAGCAATTGATTTCAGGCATTGTCAGGGCGATCCTTCAGCATTACAGCATCCACACGCATTTTCGATAGGAAATGCATTTCTCTAGTTTTCATATAAATTAGCTTGTAGTCTACATTACTAGGAAACAAAAGGAGTGTCATTTGCTATTTAGCAACGTTTCGTTATTGATCCGGAAACTGCGGATTTGTGAATATCTTTCCAACTTTACCGAAGTCGGCCACTATAACATACCGTCGTCAGCACACTGATCGAAAGGTATTTGCACCTAATATGAGCTATTTCAGTAAGTCAAGCACATCGTAATGATCTAATATGACTTTACTCCAAAGATAGTGTACACGGATTCGCTCAAATATTGCTAGGGACATTTCTGGCCTCCTAAAATATCGGTAGGGACATGTCCCTACTGTCCATATGCAAAACTACGCCCTTGTATACTGCTAATTGTGCACTCCCAGCAGCAGCACAGCTACCGTAAGCCCAGAGGGGGAAACGTGTGTCTCCTGCTGCACTGCTTAAAGCTAAACTTTGTCACACATGCTTTAATTTAACCTATATAGCTGGTAGTTAGTTTGGCATCATATGAAAGACGGGAGGACGTTAAAGCTTTTTGTCATTATCGGACTTTTGCGAACAACAGATAGCTATTTCCTGGGGTTCAGCGGTTAGCGTTACCTGCGTAAATTCGATTCATGTACTAGTGTATATACACTGTTCCGTTCAATTTGGAACAGCACTAGTTTTAATAGTGGGGAACCACATCTCGACAAGGGAACAGACTTCGATATAACACCAATATAGCCCTCTTAAATTAGACGGACAGGCTTCCCGGCGTCTAGTTTATGACATGTTCGCGGACCCCTTGGAAAACTCACTGCAATAACCGTCTCCTTGATTAACTGAACAAGAATTTCAAACCACAGTAGCTCTTGCAGCATAAGTAAACACTAACATGTCACTCTGTCCGACACAATACAGGCCTCGTAGTAGCAGAGCTGAAAGCACTGTTACAACTTGATTTCACCATTACATGATTGCTGTCTATAAGCAGCGCGGCCTCATGAGTGCTGGAATGACGGAATGGTTTATGTACTACACCGTACCACCGGTTAGCAAAACATCTACAAGACCAATTATTTACCTGCTGGGGCGGCGGCGGCGTGCTAGTCTGAACGGTCTCCGTTATTGTCTCACTTGATGTCCCGGGAACCTCCGCCATCCCTGTAGCTGCTTTGCTAACACTACAGTTAGCTAGCTTTAAAACGTCCAAGAACCACAGGCGACCACCAGTGACACTGTCTATACTGTAACGTTACGATATCTAAAATGGCAGACCCTGGTTCTCTAAATCATGAACGGTGTTAAGTGCTGGGCAGTGACTGGTGAGATGTGGCTAACACAATGTCAATCTGCAAAACTGAGTTCGTTTATTAACTAGAGTCAAAACGGAAGTTTTATGTTTCCACGTGAAAACCAGCCTATGTGGAACATGGCGTTCCACAATTGAAAAGCAACACGCCAAAACACTGAGATATATACTATTTGTACCTGGAACAGCATTTATGACATTGATATCGCATATTTGTGAACATTATTTTGGTAAGTAATTTTATTTTTAAATATACGCAGGACGATTTGCTTCTTTTTTTTGTTTAACTTGATAGCAGTAGTGTTGTGGGGAAGTTATTTCCAGACGGACACCGGTATTTTCTGTTGTCCGTAACATTATAACAGTCCGCCACCAAACAGCATACTCACGCCGAGAATATTGGGAACAGTATATAGCAGTGATGTGAACGGTGGCGGAAATGCAGCTTAATGTTTGATGCCACCCGCCATAAGATAAAACGAAGACGGAGAATGATATGAACTGACGAAGTTATTCTACGAGATGATACAGTGGTGTAATGTTTGTATATAATTGGTAACATTACAGAAATAATTCTCCCTCCGGTTTACAGTGACGGAGTAGCTAAATAATAAAAAAAGGTCGCGACCGGTGTCTGAACACTCACTGTAACGTTACTGAAAACACAGTAAGTAAACATCGTTAGCTAACATAACTGCAACTGCAGATAAACTTGTTTCACGTGTAACTAACTTATTAGCCACATTCTCTGAATCAGCTGTAGTCTTTCATATACCCTTAAATGTGATTCTGCGTGTTGTTTCTTATATAGTGTTGAGGATGCGGAGCGCATCTCATATCCTCAATCTGATGCTGTTAAGGAGAGGCTCATCCAGACTCTGTTCCTGCAGTACTCCAAAACCTTCATCATCCCCTTCATCTCAGTCAAATTCTTCTCCACGGACCCAAGTTGAACAACAGAGGCGTAGACGTGAACGGGAGGAGGCCATATTGTCAAGTCGACACAGTGTAAGTGGGAAAGAAGCGCCGGGGAAAATGACCTGCAATAAACAGTTCCATGAAAACAAAACATAGGTAGTGTAAAGTTCTGAAAGACATCAATATCAGCTGGTTGATTGGTGATGAAAGCTGGCATTGTACAGTCATCTGTCACCAGATCAGCCAACAGCAACATTTTAAATGGCTGGAAATGAGCAAAATGAGTATGCCATGGGCACTTTAAGAGTTTTGGGGTCTTGTTCATGAGTGAGGGTAAACTTGAATGTGAGAATGACAGGCGGGTAGTGTAATCCTAATCATCAGCAGTAATGTGAACATTGTGGTGAAGAAGGAGATGACCTGAAAGGCAAAGCTCTCAATTCACTGGTGAGTCTATGTGTCAACCGTCACCTATGGTCACCAGCCGTGGGTAGTGCAAACATTCAAGACAATTACAAAGGTAAGGATACAGAATAAAACGCAAAAAGACAAACTGGTTACAAATCTCACATGGTTACTCAGGCTGAGTAAATGCACTTATTACTTTCCCATGTCAGATAGTTAATGAAAATATAATGTGGATAAACATAATTATTGGATTGGAATTGTATTGGCAGATACTTAATATTAAATGAACTGAATCTGTATCGGAGCAAAAAAACAAAATCTGGATTGGGACATCCCTAACAATAAGAAATATTTTTTATTTTAATGGGGAGAGTTGCTGCGGAAGTTCATTAGCAAGCCACCCTGTTGGTCTGCCGCAGCTGTCGAATCAGTTATTTTCATGCCCATCAGCTGAATGTGTTGTAGTCACCACTAACTTGGTGTTTTTTCCTCGGCAGCCTGGTTGTCTGTCACCCTGGTTCGATGCCTGCTGCAGCTGCAGTGATAGTTAATGTGTTATTTGCCATGCATCTCTCTCTTCAGATATCGCTACACTGGACAGTGCGTTTTGTTCAATTTTAGCTGCGTTGTCAAACAGCATGTGTCCTGTATATGACACATTCAAAGTGCGCTGGATGTTAATGTGTCATGTTCACCTGTTGTGTAGTGGAAGTATTGTGATAGAAATTGGATGGATAAAATAATTAGCCTAATGCAGCAAAATAAATATTGGCCAAACCAATACTTCATCTCACTGATGCAAAAATCATAAAAAGTTAATTATGGCATAGAACAACTGCACTATCTTAATACACCGAGAGACATGGTAGTTATTGTGAAATAAATGGTCCAGCAAGAACAACTGAAACTTGAGCCAACCCCATTTAAACTCTAATATTTTTGTTTCCAGACTCCTGAAGATAAAACCATGAAATGGAGTGATAAAGAGAAGATAGTGTACACTGCTCAAACCTCTCCTGGGACAAAGAAAGGTAACTGACTTAAGACAGACTTATACTTCTGCATGTATGCTAACATATGTGTCTGTCGGTCAGAGATGGTCGCATAGCTCTTAACATTCTGACTAGGGGGCATTCAAACCACGTACAGAAAATTTAGATGAAATCAGGAAATGGCAGAGATTTTGGACCATGCTCAAACCTGTAATAAATTTTGTCCTAGGACTGGTATTATGCCACTTCATTGAGTGTTGATATTTTTCCAGGTGAGAAAGTAACCATTTAGGTTGAGAATAGGTGGTCAATTTTACCAAGTAATGCCATTGTAGAGACTGCTCTGACATTTTCAGAAATGTAAGTACCTGCTAGAACTCCAGTTAGCAAACAGATTAACCAGTTGGTGTGCAAGACGTGCAGCTCTGTGTTTACTCATAAGCCCCTTTTGCTGCGTAGGTACAGTATATTTCAATACCAATGTGTAGTTGCAGACAAGTATAAATTCAGCTTTAGTCATTTGTATACTGGTCTATCTGTCTCTCTCTGCAGGCTTAGAAAAGTTCTGCTTTTCTTTGCAGACACCAGCCTGCCATTCCCATCCTCGTACAGCCCGGAGTATGTGGAGCACAGCTGGTATCAGTGGTGGGAGAAAGAGGGGTTTTTTACTCCAGAGCAACATGTGAGGACTATATAACAGAACAACACATAAAATTATAACAGTTTCTTAAATAATTCCATTATTAATAAATAATGGTTAATGAAGAACAGATGGTTTCAAACACGCTCCTTTCAAACTTCAACATGTCACACTGTCATGTCCATTTAGGAAAGGTTACCTCAGGCCGTGGATAAGACCTTCTCTCTCTGTATCCCTCCGCCAAACGTGACTGGTACTCTGCACCTGGGCCATGCTCTGACTGTAGCTATAGAAGATGCTCTGGTTCGATGGTAATTACCAATATTATATGTATGAATTTATGAATTATTAATTGTCACCAGTGGAGAATTAGATTGTTTGAGAATGCTTATCTGTTGATGTACTGTAGCAGTAACATAACAGTTTGTAATCTATCAGGAGGCGCTTCAGGAGCCTTCGGAACAAAACCAGTAGACTCAGGAACAGCTTCTTCCCCACAGCTGTCTCCTTACTGAACTCTGTCCCCCGTTGACCCCACCCCCCACTACCTTCCTCTATACCACTGCACACACCTCACCCCTTCTCATCTCTCCTCCCAGGACTAATGCACTAATACACTTCTGTTACCTGTAACACTGAAGTGATTTGTTAATTTGCACATACTCTACTCACAGAATACTGCTCTGTATTCATTTGCACATTGTTCATATGCTGATACTGTATATTTATCTTATATCTTTGCACTATTTACATCCATTGAACTGTTCACTCATGTAATTTATCTTCTTATTCTGCACTGTTTCATTCCATCTCATCCCATTGCACCAGTGTTCCATAAGCTTAATGTACCTTATCCATTACTTGTAATTTAAATCCGTAGTCTGTTGTACATCATACATTACCCTACAATATCATTACCCTAAATATCAATTGTACGTATCCATCAGTAACTTAGTTCTGACTGTACAGACTGTAGATACAGCACACTCTGCACTGCTGTTATTACACTTCTGGTTAGATGTCAAACTGTATTCTGTTGCCTTGCACTTGTACATGGGTAATGACAATAAAGTTGAATCTAATCTAATCTACTCAGGAGAAGGATGCAAGGTTACAGAGTACTGTGGGTCCCTGGATGTGACCATGCAGGTATTGCAACACAGGTAAGACAGCTTCCCCTGTCTTCTTTTTGCATAACAGTTTGGGAATTAAAAGATAGGCTCACATGTCCTCAAGTCACAAAACAAAAAAAAGTTTCACATGCTGATAGGTAAGTTGAAAGCATTTCATCTGCTGTAAATGTTCCTTCTGTTCAAACTGCTTTAGATGAGATCCTTCTCTAATCTAGTTCTCATGTTCATAAATGCATTAGAAGATTCAACAAAAGCCATAATGAGATTTCAGTCTTCTGACCTGTATAAATCCAGTGTATCTTTCAAGGTTATGGAGTATTTTTAATACAAAATTACCTTTTTGTAATACTATTCAGCAGTGTAATATAACGAAGTAGTAATACTTCGTTACAGTACTTAAGTATTTTTTGGGAGTATCTAAATTTTGTGAACTTTTACTTTTACTTCACTACATTTCCTAAATAAAATGTGTACCTTTACTCCGATACATTTCCACCTCTGCCTTTCCGTTACTTACTACAAAATTAAAAGGGGAAAAAAAGTCACGGTAAAGTAGGTTTCTATCTAGTGACGTCAGGTTACAGTACACGCACAGGCCTGTCGGGTGTGAACAGGTGCAAGAAAGCGGCTCCTCACCAAAGCTCTGTTGTGAAAACTGCACCGTCATCTAGCAGCACAGGTGCTGGCCCACCTACACCTACGTCTCCAGCAGACTCAGATGACCACCCGTGGCCATATCTGCAAGAGATGTTTTCATTTCTTGGCGTGAAGGATTCCTCATCCTCCTATGTCTGCCAAAGGACACTGAAATACTGGCTTTCAAAAACTCACCATCCAACCTCAAGAAACACATTGAGGTAAGTTAATTAAAGTCATATGTAATTAATATATTAAGCACTTATTAGCAAATGTTATGTCATTACAGTAGGCTGTCTAATTGTTTAATTGTTTTTGCTAACATGAACGTTAGCTGTAAACAAAGCTGAGATGTCTGGCTAACGTGGTTATTAGTTAACGTTAATTGTTATGGATGCTGATTCATCATCCATACCTTGTTTTCCTGGTCTTT
>NW_018128307.1:221536-230943 GCF_001952655.1 Monopterus albus
TACTCCTCCTGTATATATGTCACTACATTCACTATAAATAATCCTCACTGCTTGCACTGAAGCCAGCCACCTGGGTCCACTTTTTATCTGCTCGCTCACTCTGTGTTTGAGCGCACCCTAACAAATGCGTAAAACGAGCGGAGCAGTGCGTCAGCGACGCGCGTCTCAGAAACGGCACAACCGGTCGCAGGTTTGTAATTCCTATGCAAAATACAGTCTGTTTGATAAAATGTGCTCTGGGAGAGTTAGATACTGGTTCACATTTGTAATTTATTACATTGTGATTGCCCCAGGGTGAGCCAAGCTAACGCGGATATAGAGGAGGAGTGCGTCAGCGACACGCGTCTCAGAAACGGCACAACCAACTGGTCACAGGTTTGTAATTCATATGCAAAATACAGTTTGTTTGATAAAATGTGCTCTGAGAGTGTTAAATACTGGTTCACATTTGTAATTTATTACGTTGTGGTTACCCCAGGGTGAGCCAGGCTAACGCGGATATAGAGGAGGAGTGCGTCAGCGACGTGCGTCTCAGAAACGGCACATACGTCACATATGTCACTGGTTTGTCATTCCTATGCAAATTACAGTCTGTGCTCTGAGAGAGTTAGATGCACCCAGTGCAACACGTTGCAATACACACACACGAAGACACTTGCCCGCATGTGATTGCATAGGATTGCTGTATTCATATGCAAATGGGGGCTTTGTTGTGTAAATAGCTACTGAGTGCTCAGCTTGTGCTTGTTTGGCAGACTTTCCTGCATGTCGCCCTTGCCCTGAAATGAGTGTGATTCAAATAGAAATGAGCAGGTGTGAAAAATCTTACTTTATTTGTAAATGTATTATTTTTTCGTCTGGCCAAATGTTACAATAACATAGTTTTAAACCTTTTGCAATAAAATCTAACAAAAGTAAAGGGCAAATATTAACATTTGTTGATTATTATTAGTAGGTTTTTACATTGTTTCAGATTACAAATTCTTTGATGATGTGGACTTACAAAGCCATAAAGATGCTCCGGGCCCAGGGGACCCGAATAGAAAGTCCATATAGTACATGTAAACGGAACACAAGGGTTTGACATTCATTCCGAGTTTGAAATTCGGGGGAAGATTGTCAGAACAACAACAAACAATGGCACAAACTTCCTAAAAGCTTTCCAAGTGTTTGGGGAAGATGAGAATAACAGTGGAGTTTGTGCTGATGATGACAGGTCAGAGGAAGAAGAGGATCAAGAGGGGGCTGATGATGTGGAGTTTGTGGAAGTGTCAGCACTTCTACATGAAGATGATGGCTTTGAGTATCAGCTCCCGAAGCACCAGCACTGTGCTTGTCATTTACTGAACCTCATAGCTACTGTTGATGCAGCAAAAGCAGTATCGAGTAATGGATACAAGAAACTGTATCAATCAACATTTGCCAAGTGCAATGCCATGTGAAGCAAATGTGGAAGATCCACACTCACAGCTGAAAAAGTTGAAGATGTTTGCTTTCTTCAGCTGCTGTGCCCAAATGCCACAAGGTGGAACTCCTTGCTTCTGGCAGTGGAAAGACTTCTCAGGATAATTAGAGACAATCAGCCATTAGTCATCTGCACAGACTTAAATGTTCCAATGTAAGTAAGAATTATGTATGTCTTATATTTTAAATGTCTTTAAAACTTGGATGTGTTTTACTGCACTTTCTTGAGCACAAATTACTGTTTTACATTGTGTTGTGTTAAGTCAGATGAAATGGTTATGTTGTAAAACAGTATTGATTTTCATTGCAGATTCAATCCAGCTGAAATCACATTCCTCACAGAGTATGCGGCTGTCACGAGTCCAGTTTCCCAAGCCACCAACATCTTGCAAGCAAATATCCAGATGGAGTGGTTACTTCCAACAACATTAACCTGCTGACCACCAAACTTGACATCACCAAACCTGACAGAGTCAAGCTGCCATTAAACGAACAACTGGATGCATACTTGGCTTGTGTAGCAGATCACATGGACTTGCTGAAATCCTTCCCAGCTGTCTGCAAGTTGTCTGTGAAGCTGAACACACCTCTGCCTGCCTCAGCAGCGTGTGAAAGGCTGTTTAGCTGTGCAGGTCTTGTCTTCAGCCCCAGAAGAGCGAGGTTGGATTTTTGTAATTTTGAAAACCAACTTCTTTTGAGGTTAAACAGCAAATTTTTCAGCTTCAAGTAAAGACTGTGTTGTTAATGTGGGGGAGGACATGAAGAATGAAGGACTAAAAGGAAGGGCTGGCTGGGTTTAGGAAAAGAAGAAGGGATTGGACAAATGGACAGTGAGAGAACAAAAGGGAAGGAAGTACTTTCTTTTGAATTTGCTGAATGGGAAATGAGTGTGTGACCGCTAAATGCCAGTCATAGGTCTTCATTAGAAAGGTGCATGTTATGGAAGCAGTGTTACACTACAGTTCAGTACAGGACAATTTAGTTTTCAAGGCTGATTTTTTTTATGTACAGTAGGCTTTTGGTTTTTCTTGTCATGGGGAATTTAAGTTAAGAATTTTAAGAAAAGAAGGCACTGTGAGTCATTTTCTAACAAAAAAATCTGTACTTCTACTTAAGTGTGGCGTTCGAGTACTTTATACAACACTGCTATGCATGCTGTACTAACTGTTCATTGCGGCTAGAGGAGCATCGACATGGAGCGGCTGCTGAGTGCAGTGGCATAACCGGAGCACGAGGACTCTTCGAAAACAGTAGGACAAATTACTGCTACCTTAAGATGGCTGGTATCTTTACTTCTGCTTAAGTGTGGCATTCGAGTACTTTATACAACACTGCTATTCAGTGAGGAAACCGTTTGTGGAGCCACAATATTCATACTATAAAGAATAACTGTAGAAAGATCCAGCTGATTGGACCGACTCAGACTGCTGAAGTTTCATATTAGCTTCAGCTTTCTTTGGGAGACATTTTTGTACTTCAATGAGATCCTGGTATTTTGTCTGTCATCCCTTACATTGGAACTGCAAAGGGACATGTTTTTACAGTTGGTATGGATAGCAAGAATGATTATAGCAATAACAATTTTAATGTACATTACAAATGAGCATATTGGTGTTAGGCTTAAACATTTAGATTATATTCTTTTATTCTTTAGTTTGCTACATGAGAGTAAAGTTCAAATTAATACCAGAACAGTTAGTCACGGCCAAAACTATTGGCACCCCTGTATTTCTGTCAGATAAGGCACTACTTAGCAACCAACAGGTGCTGACAACATGGAAATCACACTGGCAACCAGTTAAAACTGAGAAACGTTGACTCAATCTTTGTGTCATGTGGACCACTCTGAGCATGGAGTAAAGAAAGAAGAGCAAAGAATTGTCTGAGGATCTGAGAACCACAAAAAGCCTGGACAGTTTCAAGGCTCAGCGTCCATGTCCAGAGATCTGGTTGTTCCTGTGTCCACTGTGACAACGCTGTCGAGACATTTACAGCCCATGGTGCTGTAATCTCCCTGGACATGGACGAAAGAGAAAAACAGATGACAGATTACAATGAAGGATTGTTCCAATAGTAGATAAAGAACCTCGATCAGCTTCCAGACAAGGGACACTATGCTAGGAGACCCAGGGGCCCACTACTGACACAGAAACATAGAAAAGCCAGAGTGCAGTTTGCCAAAACTGTCCTGAGGAAGCCACAGTCCTTCTGGGAGAATGTCCTGTGGACAGATGAGACTGAAATAGAGCTTTTTGGTCGTGCACATCATTCTACTGTTTTCAGAAAATTAAATGAGGCCTTCAAAGAAAAGAACACGTCCCTACAGTCAAACACTTTGGAGGTTAACTGAGGTTTTGGGGTTGCTTTGCTGCTTCAGGTACTGGATGTCTTGACTGTGTGTCTGGCGCTGTGAAATCTGAAGACTACCAATGAATTCTGGGACACAATGTGGGGCCCAGTGTCAGAAAGTTGGGTCTTACAGCAGGACAATGACCCAAAGCAGACTTCACAAAGCACCAGAAATGGTTTCAGACAATGAGCTGGAGAGTTGTGAAGTGGCCAGCAATGAGTCCAGATCTAAACCCCATCGAGCAGCTGTGAAGAGATCTCAGAACAGCAGCTGGGAGAAGGAACCCTTCAAACCTGAGACCTGGAGCAATTGGCAGAAGAAGGGTGGTCCACAAGTCAAGTAGAGAGGTGGAAGAAACTCACTGATGGTTACAGGAAGTGACTGATTTCAGTTATTTTATCCAAAGGGTGTGCTACCAAATATTAAGTAGAGGGTGTCAATAATTCTGTCCAGTCCATTTTTACAGTTCTGTGAGGACTGGATCAGATTTGGCTTTTTCTCAGGTTTTTGTTGTTCCAATGCAAACTAAAGAAATAAACATGAGAATACCAAAGAATTTGTGATTGCAACAATTATCTGACTGAAATAGAGGGGTTTTTGCCATGAATGCAAAACACTCTCCCTCTCTTGTTCTCTTTGTGTAAGTTGTGGAATTGGCCGTGAAATAAGATTTAATAATCTGATGAAAGCCACAATGCAAATTGAACCCTGCAAATCAACAGAGGGTATTTTTTCATCTTCACACTTTGAAAAGCTTCATCCAGAACTACAGTAGACATTCAATCACTTTTACATGTGAAGTACCACTCCTTATAATCTCAGTTGTTTTTGTGCATGTTAGACAGTGGTGGAGAGGAGACTGCTCAGGGAAGAAAGGAAGCGCAGACAGGACTTAACCAGGGAAGAGTTTCTACTGGAGATGTGGAAATGGAAGAATCAGTGAGTCTTCACATTCTCATCTAGTTTTTGGATGATACAGTGTTTGCTCAGTTGAATTAAGTTTTTTTTGTCCCTGTGTGACCCAGGAAAGGAGACGAGATCTACCACCAACTGAGGAGGCTTGGAGCGTCTCTGGACTGGAGCAGAGCCTGTTTCACTATGGATCCAGTAAGACTGCAGTCACATACGTTACTCACTGATTATGCTACCTGGAAAATATTTGTGTGTATGTGTAGGATTTTAATGTGATTGCCTATTGATGTTTTCAATACAAGTAATGCAATCAAAAATCAACTTTGTAATTAAAAACAAGCAGCTATTTTTGCATCAAATAGTTTTTATTGCAAGTAACATATTTTTGCAAGTTAAATAATTTTGCGAGTTAAAATTTGTTTTAGTTGTGCTTCAGATTACAATATGGTGGGAGGAAAGAGGTGTATTAATGCATCTCTGTTGGCCAGTTGACGTTCAGCGGCAGCTGTGACGAGCTAATGACCGGTTGGAGGACTCTGACCTTTAAAGATGCTTCAAAGACTGACTTGAATTGTGTTTATTGAGCAGTTTGAATTCTGACCTCATACTTTCAGCAAGGATATTCACTAGTTCTAGAGCACGTGTCAAACTCAAGACCTGTGGGCCATCCGGCCTGGTGTACAATTACATCCGGCCCGCGAGATCATTTTATATATCTTTTTTTTAATGGCCCGGCGATATGAAGCGCCGATAACACACAAACTACAAATCCCATAATGCAGCGCAACAGCTGCCTTACTAAATGATAGCTACCTGCGATCATTCCCGCGTCAATTACGTCAGATCAATCAATCGTCTGTTGATATATACAACCCTAATTTCAAGTCAAAGCTAGCCCCTAACAACGGCCAAGAAAAAAGTTGATTCTGAAAACAGAGCCTTTCAAAATCGGTGGGAGGCTTAGTATATGTTTACTGATATTGTCAGTAAACCCGTGTGTCTTATTTGTGGAGCTAATGTGGCTGTAATTAAGGAATATAACCTAAGATGGCACTACAAGAAAAAACATCAGGACAAGCTGAAAAATGTGAATGCAGAGCAGAAGCTACAGAAGGTAGGGGAGTTGAAGAGGAATCTGACATCACAGCAGACGTTTTCACCAAAGTGAAATCACACAGTGACGCTGCTGTGAAAGCAAGTTTTATTGCGGCAGAGGAGATAGCCAAATCAGCCTGGCCATGTACCGAGGGAGAGTTTCTGAAGAGCTGCATGATGAAAGTGTGTGACGTCTTGTGACACCCCTGGTCTAGAGAAAAGAGGAAATTAGAAATACAGTATAATACAAAGAAAACTGAACAGCTGAACTTTTCTTTATAAATTTTAACACTGCTACTTTAGCTACTTTATGTTTGTGGATTGTAATATGAAAAGTTGTTTCTGATACAGTTTTTCTTCATAGTACAGGTCTGGAATCAGTTACTCTGCAATTGATAAACCACTTTGTTTACATTTAGCTACCAAGTTAGGCATCTAATATGTTAACTGCAAGTTCAGGCTTGTCAACCTGTAATAAATATCGGCTCCTATTGTTTGGTTATTTGTCCCTGGTTGATGTTGCATGCCATTTGGTTGCACAGCATTTCTGATCAGTACCATTGATGTGCGTAATCTAATGCAAAATAGATTATTGAAATACTGTATTAGTCACATGAATATTTAACTTTTTACTCATTAGCCATCCGCACCCTTAGTAATGCCATTAGCTTCATTTCCTGTCTTATGTTGTCACATGGAGTCTAGTTGATGTTACTGCTTGCCAGTGTGCTCTACTTCACATCCCTTCCACTTTATTGTAATATGAAGTGCAACCAAAATTTGAGCTGCAAAGGTTTTTGACTTTTGCAAAAGGATTTAAGTTGCAAAATTCTGACTTGTAAGCAAAACTTTCTGATTTGCAGTCATATGTTTTTAGGATGCAAGAATATGCCTGCTTGTGTTTAATTACAAATTTAATTATTAATTTCATTAAAAAGATGCAAAGTACCTTCACACTCATATCTTGGAAAAAAAATTGTGATGAAATTGTTGGAGGAGTGCTCAGTCTATGGATGCACTTAGTGCTGTCTTCTAGAGACAAAAATGAGAAAAGAACGGTGAATGTTGTGTACTCTGAGGTTTTATGTTGTTTCAGGGCTTTACCAAGGCTGTGGCCGAGGCCTTTGTCAGACTGTGTGACTCTGGTCAGATTTATCGCTCGGAGGCACTGGTCAACTGGAGCTGTGCTCTGGAGTCTTCCATCTCTGACATAGAGGTGACACAGCTTCACATGATTAGACAGTACAACAACATGGACAAAATAATGGATATCATGTATGTATAACTTTCAAATAAGGCTCTTCCTTTTCAGCGGGTTCTGGTGGTTGCTCCTCCAGGCTACTGCATGCTCATCATTCTAGCCAATGAAGACTTTCCTCATACTTGGGGTGGGGGGTCGTATATTTATTATTAGCAGTTATTAGTGTAAATTTAAAATTTAAATGTGGGGTTTAACATTAAAATTACCATCTTTTTTAGATTTTATTACCAACAAAAGTTTTAAAGCGTTTCATCAAGTCAGTCTGTCGTGCACCTGGAGTTTTCCCCCATGTTGTTTTTTGTAAAGCTGCACAAACTGTCAACTAGCATGTAGAGACAATAATTTTATTTCTTGTCTACAATTGATAAAACTATGTCAGCCCTAAGCAGCTTGTTACTGTGTTATATTTTGTGCCTCCAGCATCAGAGAGTTTAGGTCAGTCTGTCAGTTCTTTTCTATGTAGACACCAGTGGAGAGAAACTATCATTAAATCCTTCTTTTCAAGTGATAACAAAAATCTTTACCCAATGTCCACCTGGTGTCTTTTTCATCCTAATCTTAGGGTAAAATTTACTCACTTGTCAAGGAGATGTAACATTTCAGTTGCCGCCACATCCCTACTGTAAGAGTGAAAGGTTGGCATATACTGTTTACGGTGGGGAGTGGCAGTGCCATACCACAGTGCCATACCAGCATTATGGGCTGGTAACCCTGAGCCACAGAGAATGACGCCCCAGGGAACATGACTGAAACACCCTGATGAACGTGACTAACATGACTGGATTTACTAAGAGCAGGATTATGTCATCTGTTTCTGAGGGACCCTCTTAAAACAAATTCATAGCCCATAGCATTTCTCTGATTTTGTCCACCTACTGCATGTATTAGGTTCAGTATTAAATTTGTTGTATATTTCTTTTCTGTAATGCTAAAGTTGTAAAGAATCATGTACCGTATGTATGTTGACTTTAAGGTTGTGGTCTTGTTGTCAGGTTGACTCAAAGGAGCTGTCTGGGCAGACCATGTTGTCTGTTCCGGGTTATGAAAACAAAGTAGAGTTTGGGACGATGTTTACCTTTGCGTACCCTATAGAGGACCACGGTGAGTATTTGTTCTTGTGTGGAAATATGATAATTAGTATGATGGGTTTGGCCTTGTTCTCTTTTATTCTATATTTTGCATTCCATTTTCTCTGTACCTTAGACGGAAAGCTGGAAGTGTCCACCACTCGTCCTGAGACTATGCTGGGAGATGTGGCTGTAGTTGTTCACCCTGATGATCCTCGATATCAGGTGTGGTGGATTTTTTTGGGGTACTTTTTTAATTCTCTGAAGGCTTAAACAATCAGTGATTACTTTATTTTAATAAAGTGACAGGGCACCACAACCCTGCGATAATCACACACACTATGACGAGAAAGAACTCAGAGATGGTATCAGGTCAGTTCACACAGATTTGTTCTTACAGCAGATGCAGGTTACATGCATAAATCAAGCTGTCCTAGGAACAACTGCCAGACAAGGACTTGTGCTCTCTCTTTATAGCTTTTTACAAGGGATGATCTAAACTGTACAGCGGTCCAGACAATTAGGACACACTGTTCTGCTTTCTAAGCACTCACTCATCCTTGCATCCTGCTTAAAATGTTATTTTTTACTTATCCTTCCCACAAGCCCAGAGATAAGGATCATCATGACCAGATTAGTATTTATTGTAGAATGCAGTTTCAATAATTTCATGGACACCACTGCATGGGCACAAACAAAGGCCATCCTGTTGACTAGAAACCACTAGTATGGTGATATATTGTTGATAGTACTGCAGCCTTGTTGTGTAATACACTTGATACCATTGCCCCTCTGAAAAAGAAGGTAGTGAAACAGAGGAGGCTAGCCTCGTGGTACAGCTCGCAGCTCCGCTCCCTAAAGCAGGCATCACGAGAAATGGAAAGGAGGTGGCGCTCCACTAAGTCAGAAGAGTTTTTCATAGCCTGGAAAGATAGTTTAATAACATATAAGAAAGCCCTTCATAGTGCCAGAACCGCATTTTATTCATCACTGATTGAGGAAAATAAGAACAACCCCAGGTTTCTTTTCAGCACTGTAGCCAGGCTGACAAAGAGCCACAGTGCTGTTGAGCTTAACATTCCCTTAGATCTCAGCAGCAATGACTTCATGAGCTTCTTTACAAATAAAATCACAACTATTAGAGAAAAAAATTGGTCGGACCACTCCCACAGCTCTCACAGATGTGCCATCTACTACAATGGCTTTAGAAACATCTGTAAGACCTCATTTATACTTGGACTACTTCTCCCCTATAGAT